>NW_006238918.1:782645-867200 GCF_000375325.1 Capsella rubella
ACCAGAAAGAGTTGCCGTTCGTCGTAGATATATATATATATATATATATATATATATATTTACAGGTCTTATAGATACATCATCTGGTTAGATGTGGTCCAGTTATTCAGCTTAATCATGGGCGTTTGCAGTGTCTAGTGAAAATGTTTGAGAAGGTTTATGGATATGTTTGTTCATGAAAATCATTTGAGGAACTTGTGTTCTAGAGATGTTTCGAGGATCTAGCTTTTATATCTCTACTCTCTGTTGTGCATCAGTGTTTATCTATCTGAAACATGGAAATTTGATAGTTAATATTTTTCCCATTGATTGAGAATGACCAGAGACTTACGTTTATGAATAAGAAAATTGTCCTCTAGAGATGTTCTAGGTTTTTAACATTGATGTTTCTCTAGTAATTATTGTGTAGCTAGGTTCTTATATTTTATGGTTCTTGAATTGGTTTTGAGTTGGTCGTTGTTAGATGGAATGTATATCTTCTGTTAATTGATTATTTCGAAACATTTACAGGGCGGTTTCTTTACCAGATAGCTCTGAATTCATGATATTCAATCACCGTGGCAGACTGTTCCCACCGGAGATCGACATGAAGTTTTGATTTTTCATTTTTTTTGTAATCACAGTGCGTAGTCAAACACTTATCTGTCTAATACTAAGAGATGTTTCCATTGAAATTTTAAGTAAAGTACTCTGTTTTTCATCAATTTTTTTATATTTGGAAAGTCTTGTGAAGTGGTTGTGTGTCAGGGTTTCTACATGGAATCTTAAAATCAAGAAATGCACAACAAAAGCATAGTATATTATTGTCAAATCCAACGCTTTTTTTGCTTATTCTTTACGGTTCCCTTGGCACTGTTCTGGAAGGTCCAGCTCCAAATGTCATGACGCTCAACTCCACGGCCCATGGCACCGGAAAAACCGGGGTACATTTTTTCAAGAAAAACCTTAGAAAGATCTAAATGGGCAACGATCAAAGGCTTCTTAGGTTTTTTAACGTTTTCTGGCGCGAGTGTGACCGTAACCTTGGAGTTTCTATACTCAATCCAAGCCTTGTACCTCTCTCCGTTGCTCAACTTGACCTCCTTAAACGACCAGAGTAGCCTTTTCCCAATTCTTGTCTGAACCCAATAACCAGCTTTCTGTGCAACAACGGAAGTAACAGAGTTGATATTTATCCCGACATGGTTATCAGTAATGTCTCCGAAACTTTTGTCCTGAAAATCGTCGAACTCGACAGCAAAGACGTGGCTGTTGGGGTTGCCGTTGGTTGTTTTGTTGAGGATGCCGAGGAATCCAGCGGGTCCAGGACCGCTACTCTCAATGGAGGGGACAAAAACGAAAGCGAGGCCGTGACCAGGGGCGGGTTTGACGCGAGAAGTGATGGAGAAAGTGAAAGAAGTTTCAAATGGATAAGGAGAAGAAGAGTTTGAAGAAGGCTTGAAAGAGAGAGGAGTGGACCAAAGAGTTTGGCCGTGAGAGCATGGGTTTGCGTCTCGGGTCATGGAGAGAGCTCTGGAGAGGCTGACGCCATCAGAAGCAGGACCAAGCTCAGCGTCTCCAAGGAAGATAAACTCTGAGGTTTTGAGGCTGAGTTTGACGGCGGAAGTGGTGTGAGATAAGAGCAGAGCAAGAAAACAGAGTTTATGAATCTGCATTGTGTTGCGTGTTTCTGTGTCTGGTTGTGTTATTCTAGTGAGAGTTTGAAAGACTGAAGTGGAGATTGATAAAAGAGTAAGCTTCGTTACATGACGTAAAGTAAACGCGTCACTCACAAGGTTTCCTTTAGCTTTTCCATTTCGACCAAGAAAAACTGAAAGTTATTAATCAGAAAACTTTAATTTGATCGTAGGTTAGGAAGACGTGAATATATCTACTGGAAAATTGGGTGTGGTAAACTTTGTTGGACAGTTGTTTTTGGGCGATATAATTTGGTACCATGATCTTCAATCGGAGATGGACATACAGATTATTAAAGTTAAATAACTTTATTTTAGTTTGAGTTCTTTGTGTGTTTGTTTTTTTTCCATTGCTACTTGCGTAGTTGCTATAACTTGATAATGTACACGTTGCAATCAAAAGTCAAAGCTAACTATGCAGTGACTTGATGTGAAAGTTACACGCGTGAACCTAGCACTCATAAATAAAAATCCGAGCTCAATTTAGATCATAAACTGTAAACTGTAATATTATACTGTCCATATCTCACTAAGTCTCTAAAATAATAGTTGACTCTGCTGTATTCGAACAGCCTGTAATATCTATAGCCAGCTCTAAGGATTCGAATTTAGTTGTATCAAATTGTAAAACACTGTATCAAAGAGGCCGTATTATATATATTTATATGCATACATGATACTCTGTCTCAACATCAATGCATTATTATTTTTTGTTGAGCAGATCATGCACGAGACTAGTTTTGTTAGTTGAGAAACTCAAATAAAAAAAGTTGTAGTATATTTCGTGCCTAGTCTGTTTAGGCATCTAATAACTTCCTTCTATTACTAGTCTAGGCTGAAAAGAAAAGAAAATCCTCATTTACTCAAAATAATAATGTCTCTCGGGAACTCTATGGGTTCGGAGCCGGAGCTCAAAACACTGATAAATCAAATAATCAATATCACCGGGGATTCGCAACCAAAACCGGAGTCTGAGCTTGTATCACTCATCAATCGAATAATCTGTCTCGTCAACGCTATGAAGTCGGATTGGAGCACGTACCCGGAGTTAAAGTCACTCATCCCTCAAATATTCTCGATCATCGTCTCTCAGGATTTGGAGTCAGATCCAGATCCGTCTGAGCTCCCGTCACTCATTACTCGTATGATCACCATCCTCAGCTCTATGGACTCAAATTCGTTGTCGGAGCAGGAGTCGGAGCTCGTATCACTCGTTACTCAGACAACATCCCTCGTCACCTCTATGGAGCCGGAGTCATATACGGAATCAGAGCTCAAGTCACTCATTACTCAAATCATTCCTCTCGTCAGCACTACCGATTCGAAGCTCGTATCACTCATTAGTCAATGGGGCTATTTCCTAAGCTCTCCGGATTTAAAGCAAGAACCGGAGCATGAGCTCATATCACTTACTACTCAAACAATTTCGCTCGTTAGTTCTATGGATTTCGATTCGCAGCCGAAGCCGCTATCGGAGCTCATAGCACTCGTCACTCAGTTTCTATCTCTCCTCAGCTCTGTATCGGATTCGGATCCCGAGTCTGAGCTCATATCACTCATCACTGAAAACATATTATCTTACATCACTTGTGTGGATGATTCAGCTTCGAAGCCGATGATGCCGGAATTAGGGATCTTACCACTCATTTCTCGACTAGCATCTCTGGAGCCGCAGCCAAAGATCATTTCACTCGTTAGACGAATGTTCTCAATCGTTGGGTCTATGATTTCAGATTCGGAGCCAGTAGATAAGCTTATTTCCGTAAGCCCTCAAATGGGAGTAATTGTTGAACAAGGGAGATTTCGCGTGAATGAAATGCCCATAGAAAGCCGAGGAAATAAATGGATATGTGGCCCTGGATTTCGGACATTATTCAGCTTAGCCGGAGAAGCCGCTACCCATTTTTGGTGCCAAAATTGCAATGGCGACTACCATGACGAATGTGACAAAGCCTCACTTTTCGCCGACCACTTTCTTGATCAAAAACATCTTCTTCAGCTTGTCGTGGCTAGGGAAGGACAAACCATGGAATGTTATTGTTGCACTGAAGATCTCCTATGGATGTTTTATTATTGTGTGTCTTGCGAGATTGCTATCAATATAACTTGTCTCGAGAAACCACCGGTCTTTTATATTGATTGTGCCAAGTGGCATGAGCATACACTTGCTCTGTTTCCAAGACATGCTTCCTTAACTTGCAACCTTTGTGGCTTGCCCGACGCTAGATCCCCTATCTATATGTGTCCCCGTTGTAACTTTGTGGTCCATCACAAGTGTGTCACCTTACCACGTGTCATAAGGATATCTCGCCATCCCCATCGTATTTCTTTTACCCCTTCTTTTTACCAAGAAGAGCCCTCCTGTTATATATGTCGCAAAGAGATTAATAGATACTACGGAGGTTTTGCTTGCATCAAGAACGATTGTTCATATACGGCTCATTCAAGATGTGCCACACAGAGCAATGTGTGGGATGGCATAGAACTTGAAGGAGTGCCAGAAGAAGTTGAAGAAGAACTTGAGCCGTTTGTGAGGATAAGCAACGGAATCATACAACATTTCAGTCATCAACATCATCATCTGAAGCTTGCTGAGAACGAAGACAGAGATTACGACGAGAATAAGTTGTGTCAAGCATGCATCACGCCTATCTACTTCGGCAACATTTACTCTTGTATGCAGTGTGATTTCATTTTCCACCAAGAATGCGCCAATCTTCGTCGCAAAATGCATCACCCGATACATCCACATATGCTCACTTTAACAGAACGCATCGGCATTATGAACAAGCCGAAATTATGTTCAGCTTGTCCTTGGTTGTGCACGGGTGGTCTCATCTATGAGTGCGGCAATAAAGGATGTGATTTCCAGCTACACGTGCAGTGCGCTTCACTTTCAGAGCCTTTGGTCCATCCAAGTCATACACATCCATTATTCCTAACATCCAAACCTGAAGAGTGGCAAAGAAGATGTTCTGTTTGCAAAGAGTCAAATCATTGTTCCACAAACGAATCCTTCAATTGCATTGAGGAGGCGTGTGACTTCGCTTTGTGTTTTGTATGTGCTACTTTACCACAAAAGGTTAGGTATAAGCATGATAAGCACGTACTCAATATGTCTTATGGGAAGGAAACAAGTACCACGACTAATTGGTGTGAAAGTTGCGAGGAAAAAATAAATCCAGAGGAGCGGTTTTATGTGTGCGATGAATACTGTTGTGTCACTCTACACATTGAATGTTTGATTGGAGCGGACATTTACATGAAGCCCGATTCATCGTTTCACTTCCACATGAAACCGGGTTCATCCATTTCCTTACGCGGTAGTACCTTTGTTCAAATTTGGGCCAATAATCATATGTATCGACCTTTTTGCTCCATATGTAAGAAGCGTTGTCCACACAAAATATTTGTCACTGGGCACTTTGAACTTCTATGTTGTTCCACATTATGTTTATCACTACTTTAGAGAGTGACTAAGCTTGATGGATATTGCTTTTGTTGTAAGAAGTATTACTGAATTTGTCAAACACTGATGTCGGATATTGTCAATATGTTATGAGTTATTTCCCCAGAAGTTTTACTTAAAAGAAGTATTTTGCTTTGCACCCGTGGTGATTCTTGAAGAGTTCTTTTTATTTTTTTTTTTATTTTTGTAACTGATCTCAAAATCCCAAAGTATTCCGATATAATTCATCTTATTCTCACAAAACACAACGCAGGTTTATAAACTCTGTTTTCTTGCTCTGTTCTTAGCTAATTACTTAATATAAACTTGCTCCCAGCGACATCTCTGATGCATCTCAAGAACAGCTTCAGGTGGTCCACAAAAAGAGTGCTTCCACAGAACCATTCCTGCGGTTCCTGACCCATCCCTTTATCCCGAGCTGCTCTGCATTCTCTCAACAGTTCAGTTCCTGGAGCACACTCTCTGTACTCTTCCCTTTATCAAAAGTCCCTTAGTCACTCAGTGAAAGTTAATTTTTACATTCATATCTCAGAATCTGTCATAGTAACTCAAACAAGTATTTTTGTTTGGGGGCTGCCGAGTCAAAGCCCCCTTTTACATGGCTCGTTGTTCTTTTAAGTGCATACTCTCTGAATTTGCTGGTATTACAAGTTTAAACAAATATCAAATTGTAAACATATGACGTATATCAAAACGATACATGGCCTCTGTGTCTTAAATCTCTCTCTGTCTCTTACAAGAGAATCAATCAGACGGTTGATCTGTATTCAAAACCTGCTCCCGGTTCTTCAGTGGAAGGGAAAGCCTCCAAGCCAGTTACCATGGCTGCAGGAGGGCCACGACGACACCTCTGATGCATCTCATCAACAGATTCAGGTGGTCCAGAAAAGAGTGCTTCCACAGAACCATCCCTGCGGTTCCTGACCCATCCCTTTAACCCGAGCTGCTCTGCATTCTCAACAGTCCAGTTCCTGTAGCACACTCCCTGTACTCTTCCCTTTATCACCACCCTGACCTGCACCCACCGACATTAGACATCTTCAACCCATATATTATCAGAGAACTGAGGTACCAAGAAGCCTGTTGCTATCCGATGGTTAAATCATATATCGCAGATATCTAATCCAATCAGCATGTTCTTCGGATAGTGATACCAATGAACCTCAGTTCTAGTCCTCTAGATTAAATGAAGAGAATCAAAAACAGAAGAATCTAAACTTTGGTCACGATTTCCAACGAATTAGAAAATACCGTTTTAGCAGAATCGGATTGGTGGGGAGACCCAGATTCAGCCTGAGTGGTCATGGAGCACACAGGGGGAGATGAGCGAAGCCAAAGCAGGGGACGAGGAAGACGAAGAGTGGTAGAGAACAGAGGAAGAGTAAGAAGAGGAGGATTCTGAATGAAGAGGCTACGATGATTGTGGATTCTTAACAGTGAAGTCGAGATTTGTGGAACCTTGCCGAAACTCAGAAATTTTGTTCGGATTCCGACAATTGAGGCCATTCTCCGTCGAAGAAGGTTTCTCTCTCGTGTTTCAGAGTCTTTCCTTGACGAACGATCCCGGTTCTGCTTAACTAAAACCGGTTCGATTGCATCTGGTTTGGTTTGCTCAAGAATCCAATTCCAAACATGGCACACGAGATGATGTAATCAAACAATCCAATTCTTCTTTCGGCCCATAAGAATGTTCTGAGCCCATGGAAACCAATCTTAATTACCGGCCCATAGAAGCTCAATTTTTTTTTCTTTTTTTTTTCCCGATTCCTTTCGGTTATTTAAAAGGTCAAGGAAGTATAAGTACTTAGTAGTGTGAATAGATGCAAATTTGAATGAGAAAATAAAAAGAGAGAGGAATACTGTATATTGTAATTCTCAAACACGTATTTTTCAGCATGTAGAACAGAAGTAGAAGTAATGTTATACGACTTGGAACTGAAAATAATTATCTTATTTGGTCATATAAGAAATCAAGTCACCTTAGCATTTAATAAGCTATAAGTTCAAACTGTTTGACAATTGACAAGAAACAAAATATAAAAAAAACGAATGGAACGGTCAAATGTTAGTATTTTGATATAAAATAGTAAAAAAAATCAAATAAACGTTTCATGGGAGACTTGGACTCCTCTACATACAGTATATAATTAGTGGCTTCCTTGTATATATATATATATATATATATATATATATATAGAGACGACTCTTCTCAGGAACGAACGAGACGACTCGAGGAGTAAAAAAACGAAACATGGTGGAAACATGGTTGCATGCACGTGTGGCTGCGCGACTAAAAACACCAGTTTTGACAAGTCAGAAATTTTACTTTTTTAATAAATAATTCAAACTGTTTTATTACACGTTGTTTTAGTAGTTATTTTCAAAGAGTTTGACATGGTGGTGGAAAATCTCATCAGACGGTGTTTGAAAAAGTGTCTTAAACCCATTATTACGAAAGAAAAAAAATTACAACGTAACCAAACAAACAAACATAATGATGTTAATATATATAATATTAAAAGAAATTAAAGATCAGGTAAGCTGGTAAGTCCAATTTATGTTTTACGAAAATTAAAAAAAAAAAAAAAAAAAAGACAAACACATATAGCATTAGATTTAGAAAATAGTATTTGAGAAATAGTTAGTACATTGTAATGAGAAGACCTTTCTATTTTTGTAATGAATAGTAATATTTCCAGGCTGTACTTTGGTGGTAGGGGGAGAGAGAGAGAGAGACTCGTGCCGTGCAATCCAATCCGAGAGACAACAAATATAAATTGCCATGTGGGCCTGACGTGGACCGGTCCGGCTCAAATGATCAAACATAAAAACCCCACACACACATTATAATGGAATCAATCATACATCATCATCAATTATGACCATGATTCATGCTTCTTATGTAATGCACATACATTACAACTTGATCATATTCCCTTCCTTAACAAAAAAAAAAAAGAAAACTCACAAAGTCGTCATCATCATCATCATAAGTAACCCACATGTATCAATCTTCTCAGTGTCTAATAAAGTTTTCGAAATAGCATCTACTCACAAAAATTTGCCATTTATATTTAGCAAGAAAGATATGTTTATATCAGAAATTAGTGAATTAACAATTAGTAGTAATCGAAAAGTTGGAAAAACAAATAAAGTGGTAATTGTTTTAAGTCACGTTCAAAGCTGAGTCAGAAACACGCGGCATTGTTAAAGTTGATGGTTCTTGCCACTTCATTCTACAATTATTTTAATGTTGCTGACGCTTCTTCTTTATTGCCTTTTTATTTTTTATAAGTGCTGGATTAGGTTTTCGCATCAGCAAATGATTTTGTTCTAGTCAATTTTAATTATGTTCATATGTTGTGTTTTTTCTTTTCTTTTTCTTTGGTGGAGCTCACATTGAACCTAATGGATAGAAATATTCGAGTTTTTCGTCTTTTTTTATACAATTATTATAAAATCTGGAGGAGATCAAGTATTTATATATGTTTGTACGTTCAATCTTTAGATAATAGTAGAAGATTATGTAATGGTGGAATATTCTCCTATATATATGCATATATCTTTCTTGTTTTTCTATAACCCCTTTAATGTAATATCAAAATTGTCTTTTTTCGATTTTTGTTGCGTATGATAGAGACAAGGGAACCATTTTATAGTATTTGTTTATAAGCTAAGGTGTACTAATAATATATTTAAACAACAAAAAAAGAAAGCTCAAGTGTATACACAGTACACACAACTACAAGACTACAAAATGTGAATTGCTGATGTAATGAAAACGGCATGAACCTTCTTATCTTAAAAATCATTATTCGTGATGATAATCACACACGTAAACGTGATCATACGTCGGTCCGTCCAAATAACTACCCACTCTTTTATAACTCTTTAATTAAATAAAATCATGTGGCTGTTTATCATAGTTGATTATAATATCAAATAACCATATCCTTTTGTTCTTTAGTTATATCTTTCAAATTAACCGTAAACCGACTTTGTAACTTCTGATGTGATTTACATATTTAAATACTGTATACTTCTTAGTTCTTACATATGACAGTTGAAAATTTCTTGTTAAGTTTAAATTCTAATTGCCGACAAAAAAAAAAAAAAAAAAAAAGTTTAAATTCTAATTAACTAAATGATACTTAATTAGTATAAGATGTAGAGAATTAATTAATGAGTAGAAGAAAAGGGTTAAGATTAGCTTAATCTGCCCCCACTAACTTTAAATGAGTGTGAAAGGAACCAACAAATTTTATCTACCAAGGCAAAACAATTTAATAACATTTTTTTCATTGGTTTGTATTTCATTTTCGTGTCCAGGCCATGCAAACGGTAGAAGTTTCAAGACCATTCTCGAAGGATGGATTGTTTTAGTTTTAGCAATCAACAATATAAATATACTACTAGTATTGTTTGTCGATCAATGGCGATTCTAAACTAAGTATTGTATACTCTAAAGTCTAAACATAAGTAACTGTTGTTATATATATATTATCATCATCATCATCCAGATATATAAGTCATACCTACCTAGGAACATCATCATCTACAGATTGGCTTTCCAGTAACTATTACACAATTGGTTAAGGTTAAAACAACTATAAATAATGTTGCTAATAATTTGAAAACACCCCGTGAATATAGAGAATGGTTAAGCTATTAAATCGCTATCTCCGTATATAATAAAATGTATCGATTGGAGAATGCTAATAGTTATTTGTCCCTTGGCAATATCCTGACCACTAGCTCGCAAATGATCATATCATGTCCCCGATGAAGACAGTTTTAACTTTAGCACAACTTTTCTTCTCTGATGCAATAAAGGCTAACTTAATACATCCAACCATTTCGATCAATAAATCATTAAAATTCAACTTTCATATAACTTCGTTCGTACCTAACATTCATAAATAACGTCTCCATCGTCACTTCTTTTTGGCCTTATTAAACCAATGAGTCAAATATTGTTTCCGATTTATACACATTAGTCTTCTTATAGTATAACAATTTTATGCAAGTTGTATGTGTGTTTTATGATGTGTTAACCACTATATTGTCACCTTTTATGGTAAACGAAAAGCTATTATGACCCTTATACGTATAAACTTTTGGAAACACTAAAAGATGGTTTTACATGCAAACGGTAAACCAAAGACGACGAATTCTCAATGTTCGGCTTCTTCTTATTAACAAATAAAACCAAATATTAAATGTTGCGTTAGAATTTAAAACTTGCACCTATTCGAACCAAAGACTAGCTAGTATGAATTGGATTCATTCTTCTCCCGACGTACGATATGCTTGGTTTTGAAATGCGGTCCTGCATGACTTAATTATAATTTTAGTCGGTTTGTGTTACGTACTGATATTGGATATGTACTACTTTAATATCCTTGAGATTCCTTGCACATCTCATGTTTTGGAACGAACCACGAGTTGATAAGGTTCATCTCAAGATGATATCTCATACACAAATTATTTTATATTAGATATGTTTAAAAACAGTTTTAGAGTAGTTCATTTTCATTACCGTGGTAGATGATTTCCATGAAGAAAACAGAGACAGTTTAATTAGGATATATTATTATATTTTCATTAATGATCACTTGAAAATTACACATCAACAAAAGTTACGATACAAAATTATACCTATAGTATAGAAGAAATAAACCAACCAACCAACCAATCCACGCCTCTCAAAAACCGGTTCTATAACCGGCCAATCCAGCCGGTTTAGATTACCGGACTCGGAAGTTTCCGTGCTTTCGTAGTTTACAGATTTGTCATATCTACCATTCTCTCCCTATATTTTTTAGTTATTTACATTTTCCTCCCCACTCATTTTTTTTCCACTCACATGACAGAACACCCATTTGGATTCTCGTCGCTAAACAACTCTGGCGCACGCATGTGACCATAAGGATCTGCGTAGCCTTGGTGGTTCATATATGGTTGTGGTGGTGCTTCTTGTCCATAACCTTGACCGTAACCTTGGTTCGCATACGATTCTTGTACGTATCCTTGGTTCGTATACGGTTCTTGTACATAAGACTGAGACGATTGTCCTTGCATCATGTAATGCTGCTGTTGACCGTATACTTGTCCTGGTGGGTAATAATACATGGGCTGTGGAGGATAACCGTAACCGTTATACTCCGATTTCTTCACATCCACCATAGCACCACCGTCTCCTCCGCCGACAGCAACTTCTTTCTTCTTTTCACCACCACCGTCAACTTTCTTTTCTGCGACATCTTTAATATCTTTCTTCTCACCAGCACCTTTGTCCTTCTTATCCCCACCGGCCGGAGCCGCTGCAGCTGCTGCTCCGTCGTCCTTTTTCGCTGGAACTACTTCGACAGTACGTTTAAGCTTCTCCGTAAGATAAGGAGTGAGCTGTTTCACGTCGATAATCCCCTTAACTGTAACCAAATCCTTGGCGCTATCAATGGAGACCGAGTTAACCCCTGTAAAGGGTAAAATTAAAACGTTAATTTGATTAACATGTTAAGTGCGTAAAATAGAATAAATTAAGCTAAGAGATTAGGCTAACCACTTCTTAGCTAACCATATGATATTTATTCAGTAAAATAATAAATAAGCTACCAATAGGTAGTTGAGTTCAACCTAATTTTTTAATAGATTTGTTTTTTTCTTTTTTTTTGTGTGTGTTCTGCTTCCGTTATCTTCAAATCACCAACCGGATCAATTTCTTTTATTTTAAAGAACGTTTGAAAATTGGGGGATTAAGGAAGGAACAGATAAACATACCTTTAATTTTGTTGACTATTCTTTTGATTTTGATTTCGCAACCTTCACAGTGTAACTTGGTCTTCAAAACCACAGTACTCTGTAAAAACACATCAAAGGAAAATTTACATTAGAAAACAAATTATCATAAACGGGGAAAGTCATAAAAAATATTTGGATATGAACGAGTGTAAATACGGGAAAGTTTGGAAGTGGACACACACACGTTACAGACCACAAAACAAAAGGCACTGACGTATGAAACTTTTATTATATAGTTTTCGCTATCTGACTTTATTTTTAAAAAATTGTCGTTTATAATAAAAGTTTTGTTAATTACCTCTTTTGGTGGTGGTGGGGGAGAAGCTTTCTTCTCTCCTTCCTCTTTCTTCTTCTCTTCCTTTTTCTCCTCCGCGGCTGGTTTCTTCTCTGCCGGTTTCTCCTCGGCCGCGGCAGGCTTCTTCTCACCGCCTGAAGGAGGAGTCTCTTTCTTCGGCGGCGGCGCTACCAAAGAGACGAGTTCGACTGGCCTCTTGACTTTGTCGGCAACTTTATCACGAACCGCCACTGGATCTACGTTTCCGATCACCGTCAATTTGTTAGCGTTATAATCAATCTTCACATCTTCAACACCTAAAATCATTATACAAAAAAAAGTCGCGGTTTAGGGTTTTTCAAAATTCGAAGCAATCTCAAAATAAAAATTGGGGAATTGAATGATTTGGTTTTATTAAATAAAAATTACCTTTGAAATGTTTGAAGATACGTTTGATTTTCTTGCCGCAACCTTCACAATGCATATCAAGCTTCATAACGACGGTGGTGACACCGCCATCGGTGGTGGTAGGCTTCTTCTCTCCTTGAGGCTTCGTCGCCGTTTCTTCCTTTTTCTGCAAAATCGTTAAAAGAGAAATCCAAGTCAATCCCGCGTTCGTTACAGAGATCGAGAAAGATCAGAGAGATCGAAGAATAAGAAGTGACTAACCTCACCCATGTAGTTAGTAATAGTAGAGAATCAGATAAATTCCCTTTTTTATGGAAGAATTTTGAATATACACTCCTGGAAAAAAGTACCCACAGAGAGAATATATATTTTGTTCTGGTTTGGAGAATAAGGAAAAGGGGAGTATGAGGGATATATATAGAACCTTTTTTTTTTTTTTTTTTTTTAAATGTGTGTGTATGATGAAATTAGTAGTGATGGTGATGATATAAGATTTTTATATCACATAATAATGATGTGTATGTGTTTTATATACAAAAGCACGAGGTCAGGATTAGTACGCGGTTTTTCCTTTTTTTATGCCGTCGAATTGGACCTCATCATTTATAAGGGCCCATTTACGACGACGCTATACGACGACGTTTTCTACTTGTTTTTCATTTCTTTTCTTTTCTCATCCAATTAATGACGGTTGTAAAACTTCTTTCTCTTAACCGGAACTGATACGAATTGAGGATACTGTTCTCGGCCAATTGGATTTGACTTTAAGCCGGGTATGAGTCAAAACTTGTTTTGCCTTCACTTTTGTACTACGTACCATGCTTTTTATGTTGAAGAACTGTTAGTGATTTTTTATTTAATTTTTGTTGATGAGATTACTGTTATACTTTTATTCGAACTATCTCTCTCTATACCGCGCTCACGTTAACGAATTCGGCTTGGTTTGATTTTATTTGGTTATAGTTTCTTAATTTTGTCACGTTTAACCGAAATCGAATCAAACCCACTGAGTACTATTTAATCGAACAACTAGAGGAACCGTGTTTTGTGCCATTAGCCCATTACTAATGAAGGGAGAATGCTAGCAAAAATGGAAATTTTGGGTAAAAGGGAAAAATGGAAATTTTGGGTAAAAGGGAAAAATGGAAGTTTTGGGAAAATGGGAACCTCGACTCCAGTGGCGGTACCTTAAGGGGGTTCTAGGGTTTTGGTTAGCCGTCTAGGGTTTTCAATTCCAAACAATGTCTCAGCTTTTGTGTCGAATCGTTAAGCTCTCCTCAGCTGCAGTGAAGAAGTAGAGACTCTGTTTCAGTGAATTGCGGTCTTTTTCCACGGCGGCGACGCCGTATCTGCTTTTCGACAACACTAACTACAGGAGGGCGAAGACAGCGTCTGGTGGATGGTGGACAGCGTCTGGTGGATCATAGATACAGCTTAAGGACAAGTATTAATTGTTGCAGAAACATTGTGTAAATAGGGAAAGAATGTAAGATTGAGACATCGAGAGATACTGCTGTTGCTTTTATTGGAATACAAACCAATATCCCACATCGGAAGATTAGAAAGAGAAGTTTCTAATATATAAGTTAAGTCCAACTCCAATTAGTATGAGGCCTTTTGGGAAAGAGCCCAACAAATCCTTGCGGGCTTGAGTGATAAGCCCAAAGCGGACAATATCATACTAATGGAAAGTTGGCTTGGTTATAGAGATTCCAACAATTGGTATCAGAGCCTGGTTAAGATTGTGGACCTAGGGGAATGGATATTGGTTTGAGGGGAGTATTGGAATACAAACCAATATCCCACATCGGAAGATTAGAAAGAGAAGTTTCTAATACATAAGTTAAGTCCAACTCCAATTAGTATGAGGCCTTTTGGGAAAGAGCCCAACAAATCCGTGCGGGCTTGAGTGATAAGCCCAAAGCGGACAATATCATACTAATGGAAAGTTGGCTTGGTTATAGAGATTCCAACAACTTTTGTGCTTGTTCTGATCACTTGAATTTTTGTGAATGACACCACATATGTTTTACAAACTTTGCCATGCGTAGAGATGTATCTACCCTCATGAGTTGATAAATCATTTGTTTTGTTGTCTCTTAATATATTGCCTTTAAGGTGTGACGCGTTCTCGGACAAAGGAGAAGTGGATCAATCAGATCCTACTGCCTCTCGCAGGAGCAAGCCTAGAGCCTTTGTGGTGTTTAGGCAAGACCCCGAGCAAAGGATGTCTTGTTACACTGAAGACATTGGTGATCTCTGCATTTTCCTAGGCAAGAACGAGGCCTTTTGCGTCTCTGCAACCGAATATCCTGGACTTCGCCCTAATTCCGTCTACTACACACGCATGGAGTCGAGGTTCGGTTTCTATGACCTCTCCGACAACACTCTCCATGATGTCTTAGATCAGCCACCTTCTTCCTTTTTAAAGCTCTGGCTTGCTCCTTTACAGTGATTTTATTATAAGCTTCTGTGTGGCTTTTAAACTCTTGTTGTAACTCTTCGGTGTTGTGATATGCGCGCATATGCCCTTCCTTTTAATTTTATACTATCTTATTATTTATTTCGGTGTTTTTGACTTTTGTCTGTGCGTGTATTCTATCTATGTAATGATATTGAACTTACTCCATAATCCCACTCCGCGCGAAGATCCTTTCCCCTGCTCTTCACTCTCTCTCAAAAGAACTCTGCAAAATCAAGGAAACATGTCGATCATAACCAATTAATATCATCAACACAGGGGCCAAACTGTTGATTTGGTATTGGAATACTTCATGAAGAAATTATTTTTTGATTACATGATTAGTTGTACAAATGGTTCTGAAACTCATAATATAAAGAGATGGGGAAAGAGACAAAAAAAAAAAAATAGAAGAAGTTTAAAACACAAAAGAAAAAATCATTATGTAATGTAATGTGCCTTTCGTGAACCTTAAGTTTCCTTCTCAAACGAATGAACGATCTTAGGAATTTAGATCTCTTCGTCTCCAAGTTATGTTTATATAGCACATGCAAAACTAAAACACCAAAATGAGTAAATTAATTTTAAGCTATAATTATCCATTTATCAAAACTCATATCAAATGTGATTGACGATTGGTATTAACATATTGACGATTGGTATTAACATAGTATTATTTTAACTTTTGTTTACTCCATTATCATATACATTATGTGCTTCTTCATGCTCATTAAAGCCATTTTTTCCTTTCAATATATATTTTTTCGAAAAAAATAAAGAAGAAGAAGAAGATAATTTTAAGTAAGTATTTTGCAAAAACAAAACAAGAAAAGATAATTCCAGTATTATTTATTCTGATTAACAAAAGACCTAAACGTCTCAAAAGAGAATTAATCTTTTGGTAAAATAAAAATAAAAAAACAAAAAAAGTAAAAGGAAATTATC
Organism: Capsella rubella; assembly: GCF_000375325.1. Classification (NCBI taxonomy): domain Eukaryota; kingdom Viridiplantae; phylum Streptophyta; class Magnoliopsida; order Brassicales; family Brassicaceae; genus Capsella; species Capsella rubella. The sequence continues at coordinate 798,680 of NW_006238918.1, forward strand.
TTCTTTACTGCTTTTTTATATTTATTCTATTTTTTCACCTATGAGTCAGTTTTGGTCCCTCTCGCATCGTGGACATCTTTTCATCATCGCACAAATAACAAACCTTCCAACTCCGATCGACTTATCTCTCTCCTTCTCCGGCGAAATCTCTAACCTCTCCGCCGCGAAATCGCAGTTTCAGAGAAGTACCACACTAACGGATCAAATGGTGATCCGCCATTACTGAAGCTTCTAATATCCCTTTTATATCCCAAAGAACCAAGTCGGATTTTAAGGTCAGTACTCATCTGTGTTTCCTCGTCAAAATCAATAAGGTTCCGGAACAGATTTGAACAAAATATTTCTTCTTTTATTGTTGAATTATCCAGTAGCGCTTTATGCGGTAGTTCGTTTAGGTGAAGAAGAATGACAACAGGGTCTAATTCTAATCACAACAACCATGAGGATGGTTCTGGTAAAAGCAACAGCAATAATAATAATAACCCTAGTACGAGGTCTTGGGGCACGGCGGTTTCTGGTCAATCTGTGTCTACTAGCGGAAGTATGGGATCTCCGTCGAGCCGGAGTGAGCTGGCAATCACCGTCGCTACATCTGCTAGCGACAGTACTTTTCTACGCCTGAACAATTTGGACATTCAAGGTGACGATGCTGCCTCCCAAGGAGCTTCCGGGTAAGTAAAACCACCTCAATTCTGTGATTTGGTAAAGCTTTATTGTGGTGTTGGGTTTAGCGATTTAGGGTTTCATTCTATTGCAATGGCTTAACCTTGTGGAAGCTGAACCAGTAGATATAATAAGAATGATGTGTGGATCATACTTGTACCAGCTTGAATTTTGACTCTCCTGATATGTATTGTTTGGATACATTGCTATTGCTTGAAGTTTGCCTAAAATCTTCCACTAATCTGTCTATTTGTATAATAAACCTGTCCCAGTATCCTTGTTGGGACAAAGAACACTTTTTAGGCCACTGTGTTTGTGTGTTAATTGTTACATTTTTTCTGTATAGTTCAATTTGATCATTAAGCTATTAACAGTGGTAAGAAGAAGAAGAGGGGACAACGTGCGGCTGGGCCAGATAAGAGTGGAAGAGGGCTACGGCAATTTAGCATGAAAGGTTGTTATATCTTATCTCTGCCTCTTTTCTGCTTCCATCTAAATGTCTTTGAAGTTTCTAGCTACGAATTGTGGATAATGCCTCCTAATTTTGGTTATACTATTAACTGATATTTTTTTGTTCTTCTGGCTTCCTCTCAGTTTGTGAAAAGGTGGAAAGCAAAGGAAGGACAACTTACAATGAGGTACGGTAGTTTCCTTAAAACAGAAAGCTTCACAATATGTCTGCCTTACAAGATCCGTTAACTTCCGTTTACGTTATCTCATTTGAAACTACTTTCTTTTGCTTATACATTTGTCAAGATCACAAAGTGGAATATCAATTTGACTCATGAGAAGTATTGCACACGTGTCGCTCTGCAAAACGGTATCTGACAGCTTTAAGTACTTTCAGGTTGCAGACGAGCTTGTTGCTGAATTTGCACTCCCAAATAACGATGGAACATCCCCAGATCAGGTATGCGTTTCTTCTCTAGTTTATTACTCAAACATGTGCGATACTTGTTGTAAACTCTGATAAAATTATATCACAACGTTTTACCAGCAACAGTATGATGAGAAGAACATAAGACGAAGAGTATATGATGCTTTAAACGTCCTCATGGCTATGGATATAATATCCAAAGATAAAAAAGAGATTCAGTGGAGAGGTCTTCCTCGGACAAGCTTAAGTGACATTGAAGAATTAAAGGTTTACACCAAATATGCTGTTTGCCCATGTTCGAAAGCTCGTTCAGAGAATATTCCTTATTTGAGTTCATTTTTGTTTTGCAGACCGAACGACTCTCTCTTAGGAACAGGATTGAGAAGAAAACTACATATTCCCAAGAACTGGAAGAACAAGTAATGGACACAAAAAAAACTCTGGGCCTATATGCTTGATCTTATTGTTACTTTTATCATAGATCCTTACATGCTTCTTCTTTCCTCTCTGTATGTCTGAAAGTACGTAGGCCTTCAGAATCTGATACAGAGAAATGAGCACTTGTATAGCTCAGGAAATGCTCCCAGTGGCGGTGTTGCTCTTCCTTTTATCCTTGTCCAGGTAACTTTACCAACAGCTTCATAGGATCCTAGATTAATCCACAAGTAAATCTCTAGAACATGAAAAAATGCTCCTTTTCATCGTATCGGGTCCTTTATCGTCTGATTGTTGTTTGTTTCTCTGCACCAGACTCGTCCTCATGCAACAGTAGAAGTGGAAATATCAGAAGATATGCAGCTCGTGCATTTTGATTTCAACACGTAAAAATCAAACACCAACTTTGATCTCTTTTCAGCTAAATTCTCTACTATATTGATTACTGACACTGCTACAATTTTGCAGCACACCATTCGAGCTCCACGACGACAATTTTGTCCTCAAGACTATGCAGTTTTGCAATCAACCGCCGCAACAACCAAACGGTCACAACAGCCAGATATTAGCGCTGGAAAACACTAACGAAGTCCCCAGCGCTGGTCCAACGACGCAGCCGGATATGTACCAGTCTCATCTTCAACCGCAACAACATCAGCTACAAATCATTCCTACGCCTGTGACTAACGAAGTTGCTTCAGCTACTGATACTGATCCAGTGGTATTACCGTCTCACTCTCACCCAGAGATAATGAACTCCATCGTGAAGCCGGAGAACTGAAACACGTATGAAGGCCATTGTACAATTTCTGTAAAACTGTAAAGTAGTCTTGAAAAACTACCTGGTTTTTTTTGTAATGATTAGCCGGTTTAGCGGTATATTTGTACCGGTGTTCGGTATTAGTAATACCGAGTCTAAGATTATTTCTCGGGTTTAGCGATTTTAACAATCTTTGCCATAGGAAAAAAAACAACTTTGTATGGGATCGTGTAGAAATGAATTTTCTTAACCGTTTGGAAATTGCAAAATTCGATTAGTCGATGTTTGGGTTTAGTTATAAACCGAAACCTTGTAATGGTTCGAGATTATAACCGTATGGGATTATGGAAGATGGCGAAGAAATTAGTTAAATAGATTCCCGGTTATGTGAAACCGAAATCCAATAATCAATCATATGATTAGAGAGACATATATTGTTGTGTTGTTTCATGGTATTCGAATCTCTCACTGAGTCGTCATCTTAATAAATGCTGGGAACTTGAGCAAGTCCGGCCATGGCGACCATTTCTCATATACCTTTCTCTATGTCCTTCCCGTCTTTCGAATTTCGGAAACCATCGTTCTATTATCATCGTCATCAGCAACCTCAACTTTTCGTTTCGTACTTGAATTCCACGAAGAAGCATGGTTTTGTCTGTTTCGCTTGTTCCATCAAACCAACCAGGTTCGAAATTTCTCCTGTCTTTTTAGTTTTTTGCTTCGATCTGTGGAAGAAATTGACGTACTTTGGGTGTCAATTTCAGTTACTGTATTGGACTGTGTTGAATTCGATCGAGTGTTTTGCAGAGTTCGTAAGAGAGTGAAGAGCAATGAGGAGCTTCGGAGTGAGATTACGGAGTTCGTTGCTTCGGCTGGTCTTCCCGAAGGTCACGTGCCGTCCATGAAGGAGCTCTCGGCACATGGAAGGTTCCAAATTCGAATTTTGCAGTTTTTGTTAAATTTCTAGCAGTCTGTAATGTTGATCAGTTGGTAGGCTCGTTGAATCTCTCTAAAAGTCTTCTGATTTTTATGGATTCCTTCTGAAATCTCTTGATTTAATTTAGTTTTGGTCGTGGGAACATTTTTTGTAGAGTTGATCTAGCCAACATTGTCCGACGAAGGGGATATAAGTTTATCAAGGAACTTCTTGCAAATTCAGATGTGGAAGAAGACTCTATAGAGGTAGTCCCTGAGAAAAACGCGAGCGTGGAAACAAGTGCAGGTCACATTTCTTTGGAAGATTCGATAACAGGTCAACACATAATCAACAAACAGATAAGAATGTTATTATAAGATAATCTGATATATTTTCTGGTGTAGAAGGTCAGGGCGAAGGAGCACTGAATGTGGTTGATGCAATCTTGTCTTTTGAACTACCTTCGAGCAGTGAAATATACTTAACTGCAACAGATGGAAGAATGCCTCTTGATCAGGGAAAAGATCTAAATGATGTTGTCACAAATTCAAGTACCGAGGCTGAAGAACACGGAAATTTGAGTAAAAATGAATCGTCATTGGCTGGATTTTTGAGCATGGAAAACTCCCTTTCTAACTTGGGTGACAATGATCATTCAGGAGATATTACAGAAAACAATTTGAAGATTGAGAGCGTGGAGCTTAATAATAGAGCTGCCATTGAAAACTCATCTTCTGAAGCTTCAATATCTGCAAACCATTCTCTAGTTTTAGATGATACTTCAAGCCGCTGTCCCGACATAGAAGCTGACAATGTTTTGATGACAGAGGATGGGGAGGTCAATTATGTGGAGAAAGATACCTATGGCCATTACACCAGTCCTACCTATGATCACTACACCAGTCCTACCTATAATCATTACACTAGTCCAGATCCCAGTTACATCAAACATGTTGACATTGCTACTGAATCCTTGCCTCTTTTGACCTCGGAAAACACCATGTCAAGTGCAGAGAATTTTCAGAGTCAGCAGATTGATGATATGGTTGGAAATAGTTCTGGTCGTGTTGATGATAGCTTAGTTGAGTCTGAGGATAAGGATTGGATGTTAGGATTTTCTTCTCAGACTTCAAGCATAGAAGAAAAAACAACCAGATTTATTCAGAATGGATACTTGGATACAGGTGATGGTAATTTTGATCTTCTGAAGCCTATATGTGGCATGTCGGATTGATATCTTCATTATTCATGCATGTCTCTGTAGTAAAACTTTACCTCCGTGGTGAAATAGTTAATTGATTGTTGGAATCTGTTTCAGATGAGGAAAATGACATACCCAATGGAAGCTGTCCTGAAACTGAAGAAAGTGCAGAGACAACCATAGGAGACAGTCATGGTGGTAAGAGAAGTGTAAGTACTCCACCAAATGGAAGTGCCCTAGCATTGGAGGAGTTTACGTATGCTACAGAAGTTAATAGCTCTGACAGGTGAGTCTAACCATGAAGGTCAAGTCTGGTGCTTTTGATCATTATTTGCATTTAATAATGATCATGGATAGTAAATCCAAGCTTAAGACATTAGGTGTATCTCAAGAAATTGGTATTGTTCAGATTGTTTTTGCATTAAAAGAACATTATATCGTTAGTCGATTATTGGAAGTCACGCCATACTTTTATATCATTAGAACTTGAGTGATGCTGGTGTACATTGATTGGACACCAGTCTTGACTGAAAGCCTGGATTAGCTATCCTAGAAGTTTTTCTCATGTTCATTTCTATGTTTCACTTCAATATCTCTGACTTTTAAACTTTTATTTACAGGAATAGTGATCAGAGAGATGGGAGTGCTGACATGGATACGGATCCACATGATGAGGTCTTGAAAGATCCTTCTCACTAACCTCTTCAAATTGATCTGAAGTCATTGCACTTTAACTTTTTTTTGTATCCATGCTCATAGAACCTTGTTCTAAAATGATACAGACCAGGAAACGGGAAAATCAGGTTGAAATTACTCGGCTGAGGTCCATGCTGGTACATTGATTGCTTTCTCTAAATATGTGGACCCTATAAAAATGATTTTTGCTAACTAACTTTGTTGGTAATCTATTGCATGGCTAGCTTCAAAAAGAGCTGGAGCTGTCAAAGTTGAAGGAGCAGATTGAAAAGGAAAAGGTAACCTACTCTCTCGGAACATATTGTACATACTACATAGGTATCCATCAACGAAAATGTTGAAGAGGTACATGAATGGTGGATTCTACACATCTGACTATGCTTGGATGATACTCGACTTGATATTTATCTAGTCTCATGTAAAGGCTGATACTTGTTTGTGTTCCTAATCTCCAATTTCCTGGGTTCAGCTGTCTCTATCAGTTCTCCAAAGACAGGCTGAAACAGAGATCCAAAAGGCCCAAACGCTTATCGCAGAGAAGGAAGTTGAATTGCAAGAAGCTGAGGAAAGTCTTTCAGGATTGCAAGAGGTAACTTAATTTTACTTCATAGTTAATTGTTTTATCATGGTTCCAATGTAGACAAACAAGTATCAATACAATCCCAGAGCCAGAGGCCTCACTGCACTCTTACCACTGAAAGCCAAGATTCTTAAAAGTAATTTTGCACTTCAGGTTGTGATTGAATATAGCGGAGATGGTAATGTTGTGGAAGTGACTGGTAGCTTCAATGGGTGGCAACACCGAGTGGGAATGGAACTACAAGCATCCAAGTCAATGGGGTTAGTATTTGTCCTGAAACTCTCTACTTTTATTGAATTGTCTTCTAATGATGAACATGTGAAGGTCTCTTTTAATATATGGGTAATGTTGCTTGCATAAATATGCCTTCAAATTACAATCATAATCCGTTAAATTCAGATTCTACCTGTTTAATTTTGTGCAGGAAACAGAAATGCTGGTCAACATTACTATGGTTATATCCCGGTACATATGAGATAAAGTTCATCGTGGACGAGCAATGGATAACGGATCCTCAGAGAGATTCGGTTACAAGAGGACACATCACAAACAACATTCTCAAAGTAGACAGCTGATGATTTCTTGCTTTTCTTCGAGTTGAAATTACTTTACACGAGCGGAGTGGGCTTCAACAGGTGAAAGGAACAGTGCAAATCGTTTCAAAGTTTTGTTAGCCTCTTCAATTATTTCAAGTCATATAACGACGTTTTGCTTTTCTTCTGAAGCCTTAGGGGTAGTAGACTTTGTACAAAACTGTAATTTCAGGTAAATGATTAAATAATACATGATTATGTATCAAGGGTTCAAGTCCCTTTAGAATGCAACATAAGCATAATTCTTAAACCTTTCAAGAGAAAATGTGTAAAAGCAGAACCCTTATGGGTTACTTTCCTACAAATTTCATTATTTAGAGTTGATAACAGATAAGACACTGAATTTAAAGGTTTTGATAAATATGTTTTTGCCACAATAACTGCTTCAGATCCTTAGAAGTGTCAGATTCTGATCCTACCCTCTCCAGTTACTTCCTCTCAGGTTCTGTGACGGAACATGGAAGCCACTCAAGTAGACCATTTGAAGCTGCCTCTCATGCTCGACCTGTACTCAAACTTGTGTCTATTTGATTTCTACTAACACATCTTTCTTGAATTTCTTGCATAGTGCTTGTGCAGCTAAGTCAATCCGTGCATTATCCTGTAAAAAAAACTTGTGAGCCTCGAAAAATGAGGAAAGAAATGAAACCAGACCTTGTGTGTTTGTACCTTCCCCTTTAAGCAGATGATGATGGGACCTTGTCTAGATTTTCGGTAACACCCTGTGAAAAAGATTGCGGTTAAAAACAGAGACTTTGGATGCTCCTTAGTCCTTACAGTTAAATAATATTAGACAGGTCAAAGATTTAATACCAAGATATATATCTGGGAATTCGAGTCCAAGTTTGGACAGAGGTTCTGCAACTTCAACCTGCATTTTGATAGTGAAAACTTAAGCAGCTCGAAGAAAGCACAGATCTATCAACAGCTAGGTTCAAACAATGATGTTTGCATGAAATAGTGGAAAATATTTGTTTAATCAGTTGAAAGCAAGCCATGGGAAAAGAAAAACATACATCTGTTAAAGATGTCATCAGGCGCCTTGACGAATATTCTAGGAGTGAAGAACCTCCACCCAATTTAGTAAGTTCCGTCAGACATTCCCACTCTTTCTCAAGCTCCTCAGTGTTTGTAGCAGCAAGAACAATCACATTGCGGCACTTGATCTACACAAATTTACCCGACGATCAAATGGGTAAGAAAATAATGCTGAAACATTATAACTTTGAATTTGGTTCTGAAAGGACATACCAATGGCACTGAAAGCTTTTCATGATGCAGTAGTTCAGTAATCCCTTCTGGTAACTGAGCCATCTGAAATGTGAGAAAGCAACAAATATTATTTCTTTCTGGATATTACGCAAATCATTAGCATGGAGTTAACCCCACCAACATATACACAGAAATGATTCTGCTCCTGTTTAGTTTTAGCTTATCTTTTCTGAAGATATGTAGATCTATAAAAACTTTTATTTTCAAGACCGAACTCACCTCATTCCTGTCACCTGTGCACTGCTCGCTTATAAGATGCCTAAGGTATTCCTCAAACTCTTCATCAGGTGCCTGAATAAATGTGCATCATGAGCCTCTCACATTAGAACTGAGTGGTGATTTTTTTTTTTTTTCATTGAGATGCTAAGGCAAATATCTTAACCATCAAAGAGAAACGCACCAGGCGAACTCCAAATGCCTTAGCAACACCAGCCAAAGTAACATCTGAATGCAAAGGACCAACTCCTCCATATATAAATACCTTCAAAAGCATCAATCAGAGGAAATCTGTCAGTCACATCTTCCACAACGAAATTTCTATTTGACTTTGATTTTTGGTTTTATGATAATCTTTTTAATGTACTTACCAGATCACTCGTAGACCTTTGGCGATCAACTTCCTCGGATACAGAATCTATCTAATTAAAGAAACACAGTGAAACAATAATAGAAATTAATAAACGGACTGAAGAAAAAATTTACATTCTCTAATTAACATGTTCTATGGGTGAAAAACTGATGCAACAAAGACAATGCGTAAATCTCACTCACATCATTCCGAAGAACAGTGGTTTGCTGCACCGACCAACCGACAGAAGTCAACTTCTTACACAAAGACAATCCTAATTGATCCTCAACAGTGCCAGACCTGAGCTATGGAACAGATAAATGGGTCGGAAGAACTTCATTGGACCTAGTAGATAAGTGACCAAGCAGGACCCTTTTCAACACGTGGTTGGCCTAAATCTAATGTCATTGATTGATATATATCTAGCATAATGTTCTCTTAACATAAATATCTTTAAAAACAGAGCCTAGTCTAAGAATTAATGACTTACAGAATCTCATCACCGACCGCAATTACTGAGGCCAAAAGCACCTCGTGTTTCTGTGATTCGGTTTCTATGTCATTTTTGAGTGAAGCAATTTTCTTGACTCTCCCTGCCCTTTCTAATCTCCCATCAGAAAGTAGATAAGCGGGTTTGAATTTCTCTTTACTGCTAGTGTCGTTAACAGACAATAATGAGTTGGGAACAGTATCATGAATACTCCCAATTGATGTATATCTGTATATTCAGAAAAGAGACAAAATATAAGACGAATTGGTCAAAAATGAAAAAATCTTGTTAAAGTGAATCTGTTGAGAGGACTTTTACCCCTGGTCATAAAGGCTGCAATACTTGACCTTGCAAGTTAGGAGAAATGCCCAAACATCTCTGCACAAGAAAAGTTAATAAAAAAAATCAGAATAAATCAAATGAGAATAAGAGATCACAGCACAGTAAAGAAGCTTGAGTTTTCAAATTTCCAAAGACTTTATTTGGGTTACACAATCATATTATGGCTGTACATCTTACAGGACCACCAAAGCTGAAAGTTTGATAGACTTTATCATTATAAAAAATCTAATATCAGTAAAATTGAGCTTAAGATTTTCTGTGTCACCCATACCAAAACATAAGTAAGAATAAACCACCAATCCAATTTTACTGTACATATAACGGATAAAAGCAATAACAATATATTATTACAGAGAAAAAGATACCTGTACGACCAATCCAATATAGGATTCACCCTCATAAAGGGTGGCCATCCAGGTGAACTAGGAGAGAATTGTTCTTGACCAACCTGATAAAATTGAGTGAGATGTAATCAATCACAACAAACACTTCTTTCACTAGTTTACAAAATATTTGCATCTGAATCTTAAGATTAAAGATTTGAAGTGAAGCTAACCGCAGTAGGATCACCAATTCGGACGCCAAGGAAGATAGCTCTGATAGGGTTAGCCTTTAATAATGCCTCCAACCCAGATTTGAAATCCTGGCGAATGATATCAAGTTGCAGATTGTAACTGCCCATATAAAATAAGATGATTAGCTAACTGCACAAAGAATATCATTCTGGAAGCATATGCAGTTCGAAAATCTTTACCCGAAATGCTATCATCTTTAGTTAGAAGATATAAATATGAGAAAGAAAAATGAACACAGAGGAACAGTACTTTTCTTACGTTTGAGCTGCATCATATGTAAATGCATTAATTTCAGTGAAGGCAGAAGGGCTCTCAAAATATATGGTCCGGACTGGAAAGCTTGATAGACCTCCATTAGAACAACTCTGCTCTTTCTTATGCAAAAAATAGCCAGCTCTAAGAAGGTGCAACAGTACCTAAAATCATGATGAGAGTCATTATTATTTACTTAGGAAACAGGGAAAAAAAGAAGAAGAAAATATCCAAAACGGAGACTTTCTGAAGGGAACAGTTGTAACTTACAGTAGAGTCTTTTCCTCCATTGAAACTAAAGGCGACCTCTTCAATACTGCAGAAGTCGACAAGCTCAATATTTTCAGGAATCAGTAAAGTAAATTTCATTTAATGATCTTGAAAATGATCACTTTATCTACAACCATAGTGTAATATTTGGACAGCATACACAAAGATTGAACATGACAAGTACACGGCAAACAAGAAATGAAAAGAAATCACTTTTCTAAAGGTACAAAACACTTGACAACACTTATAACTGATTAAAAAGACACCAAGAAGGGTTAGCAGCCAAGTGTAGTGAACTTGTAGTGGAAAACAAAGTCAAATTTTCTTTCAACAAATTCGACAAACCCATGAGTCTTTACAAGATCCTCACGTAGTCACACGTCATAACTCATCCATAGAGGATGAAGTTTTCCATAATGCCATGGGATATGGTTAGAATCTAGGCAGTTTATCAAGAATTACATAAAAGCAAAATCATTGCCAAGAATCTTTTCACTGAGATCGTCAAATTCCTTTCTATTTTAGCAAAATCCAGCAAAAATCTCTCAACGTTCAACTCCTAATAACAGCATCACATCAAAATAGTATATTTTTTTTATCAGATTTTCAAAGTAAAATGTTAAATCTCCAGCAACAAATGAAGAAAATGAATCTGAAGATCGAGAAGTAAGAGTAAACCAAAGGAAGTGAGAAGAGTAAATGAGAGAGGGACTGACGAGTAAAGAGCAAGAGCTCTTTTAATGACGAAGATGGCGTTATTGTACTTGGTCTTCAACCTCTTATCATCGCTTTCCCCGATCGCTTTGTCGATCTCCATCTCTCCTCACCTGGTAACACAAAATGCAAAGATCATAAGAAACCCAAACAAGTAATAAGGCCAATGCTTTACAATTCGGATTGAGTAAGCCGTTGTTTGTGCAGATTGAGTAATCCACAGATTTAGGAGCTTTTGGGACGATAATAATAAAAGTTCTCACCTTTATTCCGACGACTCGAGAATCTCGTCGGAAGTATTTACCCGATTGCCGGAGATGCAGAAGGAGAGAGATAAAACACACAAAAACGAGAAATTCGTTTTGGACTCTTAAGAGCAGATTCTTCTTCTTCTTCTTCAATTTTATTTATGGATATTTTCTTTTCTTTTCCTTATGAAAGAATTTTTCAATTTTTTATTGCCACACCCAATTTATCTAAAACCCACCAAAATAAATTCTGAAAAAAAATCAGAGAGATAACAACTGACAATAAAATTTATAAAAAAAATAATTGAATATGAAAAAACAGAGAAGAAAGACAAAAAAGCTTTGGTCATTCAAGATTTTCTTATTTGCATAATTTTGAAGAAAATAATAATAAATATAAAATAAATTTTCCTTGCAAAAATAAACTCAGTTAATGGAAAAACCATGGATGCATACTAAATTATATCATCATTTCTATTGGGAGGACAAATTTTGAACTTTTGTTTAGAAGCAATACAAGGATTATGAAATAAAAATTTAATGAAATGCTATCTACGTTGCTTGTCAACCAAATTTTGTTCAAATACATTGAACCTAATAAACCAATGGTGGTTATTTTATTATTAGCTCAGATCAAATACAAATGTTCAGGTTTTTGTCGACGATGTTAACTATTATAATTACGTTACAGCAAAATAAAAAAACTGTAATACCAAAACGTCATTCAGAATCTAGTACACACATTTGACCGACTAATCTTAGTTATCATAAAATTATATTCCCTAAATAATAATACGATTTTTTTTTTTTTTTTAAGTTACAACTTTTGTTAAGCTTCGTTTTCGTAGAATGGATTCGTCACGGTCATCGATTTCCTTTTCTTTTACTTTTCTATGGGTTATCTAAGTGAGTGCGTTTCGACACCTAAAACACACAATCGCAATCACCAAACGCAGTATCACGATCATACACGTTTTCTTTGCCTAACTATTGTAAATCCCAAGTTCATCTCAGCCGTTTCTTTTAATGCCAACGACACTAAAATGATTACTCAAGAATATTTTGCACTGCACAAAATATCACATGGTAAACATCATTAGATCAACCAAATGGCATCTTTATGTTGGTCGAACTCTTATAAGCATTAGATAATTCAAACAGGAGCATGAGCCTTCCTTAGTTTTAGGTGAAAGTGTCATGGAAGAGAATCTCAAAAACACCTAATCAAAGTTTAGTTATATATTCATGGTATGTCAATGAAAAACCAGAGTTTCTTCTAAAGACATTGGAATTTGATCATTAGAGCCTGCAACTAAATTCTGTACCAAGAATACTGAGAATCCCCTCTCGTTGTTACCTACTCGAAAAGACCATCCCCGTGCCAAATATCAAACAGAAAATCCACCATTTCCTGCAAATTAAAGAAGATTGCAACCAAGTTAATACCACCAATGCGGGTTGAAAGATTATTCTCCAAGGCGGACAACGAAGGAGATGAAAAGTAGAGTATTGTAGCAACTCACAGCTAGAGGGATGGGCTTGTGAAAAGGAGTGGTGGACGTGAGCAAGTCTTCATAAGTAGCGTTGAAGCTACAAATTACAAAAAACATTTATGGGTTAGAAAAAGGAGTTAAATATATGTAAACCTGGAGCTTGGCGATTTTAAAGTGGTGAGCAATGAATAATTAAGCTTTACCTTATTACAGGTTCAACAGGCATCTCTGAAGTCCTATTAGATGGATCACCAACCCACTTCTTTCTCATCTCTTGCCACGCAATCTCAGCTGTAGAATAAAGGGTAATCACAATCTAAGATCATGTGTACTTCAGTCTAAATCTGACACACTAAAGTAACTGAGGAGTGCTGACTTAGACTAAATGTGACACTGGTTAACCTGATGAGACAATCAGTTTCCCTTAATTGTCAAAAGACTATCAATAGACCTTGTTCGAGACAGCATATAGAAAACCCTAAAACAACAAATTGTGAAAGGTGACAAAGCTTACCACTGTTCACAAAGTTGTTCTCAGTGGATACTTCTTTATCAATATTACTTGGAGTAGTTGAAACATTTGCAGAATCAACATTAGCTTCCATTGTCCTTACAAAGACCTCTTTGCAGAATCAAAAGGCAGATCAGAATGCCCAAAAACTTGAAGCTTGAACCGAGATAGGAAAAACTCTGGAAAAAACAAAAACTTTTTAATCATGATCACGACGAAACGAGATTCAACAGTTTATACATACAGAGTAAAGACCATGAGCCTACTATAATCGTATCAAGAGGAAGACAGGCACTACAATATGATTCGCACAATCAGAGGCATTAGTTCTAATCGGCATAAAAAACCCTTAAACTTCTTCTGGAACCCGAAAGCTAAAAAGATCAGAAGATGAACCTAATTGAAACCCTAGAATTGGTTCAATCACAATCTGGCGAAATCAAGACGAAGACAAACGAGAGAGAGAGAGAGAGAGGTGGAGGAGGAGGAGGATGTAACCTAAGCTGATTGGAATCTTCGACGACTGAAAGAGATAATTCCTCTCGCCGAGAAAGAAATCGGAAACGTGTAAAGGTAAAGTAGAATCCAATTGAATCGACGAATCTTTATTTTCCTTTTTCTTTTAAAAATCAACTTTATTATATACTCTCTAACCATATATAATTACTCTACTTAACTAATTATAATCAATGATTTGGTATGACCGACCTTAGCTCAGTTGGTAGAGCGGAAGACTGTAGTAGTTGCTGTAATCTTTAGGTCGCTGGTTCGATTCCGGCAGGTCGGACTTTTTTTTTTTATTCTGGAAAATTTTAGTGTTTTCACATCAGTTAACTTCATCTCTCTTTCCACGATTTTTCATTGTCATTTTCTTAAATCCACCAACGAATCAGAACCTGATTACATTAAACTTAAACAGTATATTGCAGGCTGCAACAATTAGATTCATAACTAAGACTATATATATATATTAAGTAATGGCTACTCTATTAGCATCTCCAGTTTACAAAAGATAGATAACTTAGCCGCTTTACAATACATGTTTGCTTTTCAACATACACCATCTATTATCCCTGCATCACTATCATATCTTTTTTCATTTTCATGGCGATTCGTTCCTAAGAAGCTGCAATTTATCATTGTTTAAGAGACCAAGCAGACCCGTGCCATTGAAGTGAGTGTATTTCACGTCTTGTAGCGGAAGATGACTTGACAATGGGAACCGCTGAGAGACTGCAAAATTCAACGGATCTTGCAAGATGAACTCCCGAGTGGACTCGTCACAAGATGCAAAAAGTTGATTCTTTTCCTCCCCAAAGTCTATAATCGTTGTTCTTGGCAAACGGATGGTGTCTACAAATGCTTGTGTGGATGACAGTTTCTGGTAATAAGAATCAGCGCCTCTTCTCTTGAGACTAACATGAAATCCATTGACACCATTACTATTGCTATTATTGACTCCTATTTGGGTCAACGAAGGTTGACTCACAGTATCATCAGAAGATCCAACTCTCGGTCTATAAGAAGCCACTATATGATCACTGCGAGGACAATACGCGGATGATATGCAAACTCCTGGGGTTCCTGTTTCTGAAATTAATGATGGGCTACACACACACAAAAAAAAAACGAAACTATAACAAGTTAGAGCCTTGAAAATGTATTGATAAACTTCTCCAAGCAGGTGCCAAAGTTCTGTGATCACTATTTCCTTTCACGTATTTTTTAGTCAACAACATTTCTAGGTTTGGTTTCATGAGATGTGAAGAAGCATCAATGTCAGAGAAACACAAAACCTCACCTTCCCTCGCTACCATTAATGTTCCACTGACACAGCCCGATGGAAGAAGCTGACAAGAGGGAACGAACATCAGAAGTTGGAGTAGAATCGGTAGAGAGATGATGGATAGTATGGACTGGATTGGTTGTTAAGCCAGTCAATGATGCGAAAGGTCCCGTTGTTTGACGCCTATCAAATACTAAAACCATTCCATTCTGTAGTCCAGCATACATATAGTGAGAGCTGTTGAGATCCCAGGAGCAAGACCAAGGTGCAGCCGGTAGACCATACGATAAGACAGTGTTGTGGCTCTCCAAATTTATAACAGATAATTTTTTTCCTAGAGAACCAAATACTGCAAGCCCATTATTGTGAGGGGAAAGGTGAAGATCTTTAATTGCTCTAGTGGTAGGAGGCAACAAAATATCATCAATCTCACCCGAATGTAGGCTCATCTGCAACATGTATATATATAGTTTCATCATTAAAACTTGCGTAAGATCAAAAAAAAAAGGCAAAAAAGAAAAAAAAAAAAAAAACTTACTTGCGTAAGCACAAACGTTCCACCAACACCTGAGAGCCTACGAGCCAATAACACAATTTTTCTACCACCATCTATGTCAAATAAACGGCCACCACTAACTAGCATTTCTCCCTACAAAAAAAATGAATAACTGCGTTAGACACATCAACACAAACGGTACTTCAGTCAGAAAATTCTAAAAACAGTGGGACTGATATGGCAGACTATGCCACACCTGATATCTGAAGCTGCAAGAAGGTGCATGTCCGTGATGTTCTTGGGAGTTCGCATAACCTGCAAGGCATGCACTTACAACTGTTTAGAAGTACATATGCATTAAATTTCAAGGGGGAAAGAAACTTATTCATCCCACTTAGGGATAAACCTCTATTACTGGTTGGGTAATGAAATGCCCTGTAAGTCCTAAGGTCAGAGTGGAAAAATCGCACAACAGCATATCAATTCTACTTGAACATATATCCCATTGAGACAATTCATCCAACAGAATGGTGCAAGCATAGAAACGAAAATAGAGGATTTTAGGTAACGCAGAAAGGGCAACCATATAATATCTGATCTTATAAGTATATTTAGTTTTAACAACGCGCCAATGTGTTGCAACCATTACGCACGTAACTGTGTACTTACCAGGTATATATTGCTTCTGAGAAGCCATATTAGCGTTTCTCTGCGCATCCATAGTAATAATTTCCATATCAGCTATCTTCTGCAAAAACAAAATTTTGTGCAGAAAAACATGTGTGACAATTTTGTGCAGACAATTAAAACAAAATCCTTGTTAGCGGATATTAGTCAAACTTAGCTACCTTGTAAAAGACAGACAACCAACTTAATATTCCAAATTTGACTAGTTTTACACTTCGTAGTGATCATAAACTATCATAATCTTTCCAAGCATAAAACAAAGTGTTAAGAGTGACTACGTTACAGCAAACTCTTAGAAGTGTACCTTCTTCAGCTTATTAACTTCTAATTGTAGCTCTGCTTCCATTTTCTTCCATTGAGCTTCTTTGTTACTCCAACTCGCAGTCTGTGAAACATGTAAGAGGATATTATTAAACGCTACAATACTAATACGAGGGGCTCACACATATGTTCCAGTCTACTGACACAGACATAACCTACATAGATGACTTATAATAAACACAGAGAGGTTTTAGTACTCAGGTAAATCTTCTTCTGAAAGATTTCAAAGAAATTCAAGAACAAAGCTCAGAACAATGCGGACTGAGTATAGAAATATCATGAACTATCCCGGCAATAATTTTGGTCCCACCTTCTGTTCAATTGAACTTAACTTGGCCTCCAGAAATAAGATTCTCTGCAAATATAAACCAAGAATATCAGATTTTGATACTGTGATTTATAATCATGTATGTAACTAGGAACTACACTCATTGTATTACCTTGTGTGCTTCATCATCTACTGCCGCAACACGTGATGCATAAATTTTCCGGACATCTCTCAGGCTACATTTTCTGTTGCATTGGGGACACTAGAAAAGAAACCACTGTGAGTCTATGCGCAAGATAACTATCATTGAACAACTACACAACAACCACACACCTTTCCTGCACGTTGTCGCTGTTGTAGCCACTTCTTGATGCAGGAAAATCCATACAAGTGTCCACAGGGAAGACAACTTGAATAACACCAGTAAGAAGTAAAGAGAAGACCAATTAGTTGCATTCAAAATATTCGACGTGACCAGAGCAAGAGATGCTCAAATTTTTTGCTTTGACAGAACCTAATCAACTACGAACTAGATGATTTCCAGTAACAAATTGCTGTGTAAGTAATCAAAATTGATAGAACTAGATCATGAAATCATCAAATTGCTAAAGCCTGTAGCATATAAAGAGCCTACGAATTCCAAAGACATAAACAATTAAAGAAACACAATTACTGGAATTGAGATTACCAGACTTGGTGTTCGCCACCGTTGGTCCAAACTTCCATACAGATCAAACAAGACAATCCCTCAGTGTCGCCGTGTTTCCATTCCACATCTTCCTGCGATCCTGAAGACGAACAAACACCTCGTGACCTTTTCTGATTCTCTATCTCATCATTCTCGTTCTGTGAAACCCTAGGTGAGTCTTCAACATCGATGTATTCCCTGGTTTGCCGTTCGGTATCTTCTTCCTCCTCTTCGTCTCCATCGTCTTCTTCGTCTCCGTCGTCTTCTTCGTCTTCTTCTTCTTCTTCTTCTTCTCCATGGTGGGCATACCTATATACTTCTTCTCCATAGAGTCTTTGTTGATTTTCAAGTGCAATTAACAGTGCAATTCTTCCTCCGGGATCACGGAGGGGCAAACCCCGGCGAGGCGGCATTAGGTCGAACCCCAAAAATTAAGCGCCAAACGACTCTGTCCGTTTCTGCCGGTGGATGACGAACACCAAAAAAAAACTTTCACTGAGAGATCTCGAAGAACAAATAATAATAATTTTACAAACTCAAACTCGCTGATTCGAACAGAGACTGTCCAATTAAAATAATTTTAAAATATTAATAAAACATTAATGCGGTGAGCGTGGATCGAACACGCGACCTTCAGATCTTCAGTCTGACGCTCTCCCAACTGAGCTATCCCCGCTTGTTGTTAATGGCAAGATAGTAAACTAAATAATTATTAAACAAGCGTTACCTCAAATTGGTCGCAGTCTTCAATGGAATTATTCGTTACTTTAGGGAAGAAAAGGAGTTAGAAGATGGGGAGAAGCATTTTTTCCTTTTTCGCTAAAAAGAAAAAAATGGCGATGGCGAGAAGCATCTCTTACATCACCTCAACTCAGCTTCTCCCTCTCCATCGCCGTCCTAACATAGCCATCATCGATGTCAGGTACTTCCATACGCGATTTGATTTCGTCGGTTTTTGTCAGTAATCTGATCTCTTTAGCAAATTTTAGTTCGAATCAATCCGATTGGTCTTAGGTTTGATTTTGCTCTACCATGTATTACTGATATGGATTTAGGAGAGTCATTTGCTTTTCAATTCTGGTTAGTTCTGTGATTAGAGATTATGAACAAGTGGAATCTCAATGTTTTTTAAAAACTGGAATTTGTAGTAGTTTAATCGGAAAAAAAAATATTAGGAATCTCATGAGCTTGGAACAAAGTTTTTTTTTGTTAAATGGTCTTAGGATCGAAGAGAAAGAACGTATCTTTCGTAATTTTTAACTAGGTTCTTATTCAGAGAGAGTTATGTCTAAAAATCCAGCTTTGTATTAATTGGATGTGTTTTGTTCTGAAGGGATGAAGAGAGGAATTATGACGGGCATATAGCTGGATCACTACACTATGCGAGTGGCTCGTTTGATGACAAGATCTCTCATCTTGTTCAAAATGTCAAGGACAAAGACACACTTGTCTTCCATTGTGCCTTGAGCCAGGTGTGTGTTTTACACTCTTTTCAGCTTCCCACAATATCTCGTTTTCCCCTTGTTTGAGTTCATATGAAACAACACACATTATAAAGCACTGTCCTGCAATGATTGAATGATAGGTTAGTTGATTCATGTTTCATAGGTTTATTATGAGAATGTGATCTGTATCTCTATCTCCTGCAATATGTATCAAAAAGTGGGTCAAGGTTGCAAAATCAAATGGTCTTTCGTGATGTTTGCCTACTAGTTGATCTATTCTTATGTATCCTTTGGAGTAGGAACCTGTTACATTCTTATCTAGGTGGTAGCACTCCAAACCATCAAAGCTCAGTCCTTTAGCAACCATTGATTTGAGCTAGTTTTCAATTCTTTGTTCTGTCCTAAGTCCTAAGTTCTAAAGGAAATGAGCTAAAGCTGTGAAATCGATTCTTTCTGCAGGTTCGTGGCCCAACATGTGCGAGAAGGCTTGTGAATTATCTCGATGAGAAGAAGGAAGATACTGGAATCAAAAACATCATGATCTTGGAACGTGGCTTTAATGGGTGGGAAGCTTCTGGAAAACCAGTGTGCCGCTGTGCAGACGTCCCTTGCAAAGGCGATTGCGCCTAAACCTGTGGTTTCCCTTGCAAAGGCCATTGCGCCTAAACCCTACTGAACCATATTATTATTATGGACCTAATTGATCTTCCACATTGACATGTATTAAAGTTGAATGAAGATTATTCATAAATAGCCTCTCCCCATCAATATGTTGGTTTACATGGTAGACCTCCAGACCAAACACCAAACGTTGATACTTAAGGGGCTTTTTTGGTATTGAACGTTTATTGAGCGTCAAAGCCACGTTAATATGTTAACGCCGTCAATTAATAATGGATTTTCTGGAATCTGCTGCTCTGAAAGGGGGACGTTAGTTTATAAACGCCGTCAGAATTCTCTCTATGATAGAGAGACTTTGCTTTTAAAGGATTTTTAGTTTTTAAAGTCATAAAGCAAAGCAACGACGACTTCAGGGGAAGTACAATCATATCTTTGATCTCTCTCTCTCTCTCCAATTCTGAAGTCGCGATTCATCTTTTTCTCGAAAATTCCCAATTCCTGAGTCAAGAACCCTAATTTCAATATGGTAAGATTTGCTCGATTTTAGCTTTTCTGTATATTGATCTAGTCTTCGTTTGTCAATTTTGCGGCTTCCATTTCAGATTGATTGAATCTATGAAGTTTCTGAAATTTCACAGGTTTGCGTTATGTGTTTGGTGCCGCTGTTCCTCGTCCCGCTCGTCAATTTAATGCCTCGCATCATTGATTTCTTCATGGTAATTGGCTCGTTATATCTTGAAAATCGTTAAGGTTTTGTTTTTTTTTTGCCTCGACAGAATGATCGGAGTTAATGTCAGAACCTACAATTCAAAATGCTAGAGTGTTGTATTCGATTGGTCTTAAAGGAGATAACTTTATTTGAATGACAAAAGGGGATTACATTAACGAAATAGGAGATTAGAAAGGGAAGAAGATAGCATTGATAGAAATCGCTGAAGATGATAATCAAGGATAACCAAGAATACAATATCATGATTTGTGCCTTGTAAAAGTAAGAAGTGATAGAGCTTTGGTTATCTGCTTCAGATGGGCTCTTGGAAAGTTGAAGATGCTAGCAATGTTTAAATCTTACTTCTGTTAGTGTTTCATACTTATTATCTTTGCCTGTGCTATGTGTACGAAATATCAGTTTATAGAGGTCATGCTTTAGTGAATCTTGCTGGTAATATTTTTCTCGAATCATTTTGCTAACTCTATGAGTTTTGACTGTTCATGCTAAATAACTAGGCGAAATTATACGCGTGGCTCGGGTGGGAGTACAGGAAGCCAGCGAGAGTTCCTCCAGCTTGTCCTTTCAAACCAGCTGCTAAAAATGATAACGCCACAAAAGTAAGTGTAAAGACTGGCTTACTTGTTTGGCGCTTTTTAGTATAGACTTTCTTAGTTAAGTTGTTTCTTGGTTGAAGCAGTTTAGTTGGTGAAATATAGGTTTGATGCTTCACTTGGCTGTTTCATGTTAAATACTTCAATTCAACAATATTTCATGATTCCATTAGCTTCGATGAATTTCTTTACTCTCTCTCTCTTTGAATATTCACTTTGTATACAGTTTCTGAGTTTTCCATCCTTATATCTGTTGTGTTTGCATTTGAATCTTATATGTAAAGCACATTTTCTTTTGTTGTAAATGTAATAGGTGGGTGCTGAAACTGGAACTGAAGGTTCAGAAACAATAGCTAAACATGTCATTGTGGAGGAGACGGATGGGGTTAAGCAGGATTGAAGCCCGGGTCCTTTTTTTTCTCAATAAAGCTTTTGTATTTGTGGATATGTTTTGGATCAGAGAAGCTGGGAGATGAAATTACCCTCTTGTGATAATGACGTACGTTGAAAGAAACTTATTTGGTAATTTTCCCCGTTAAAAATGCTACGTAACAGGTCTATTTCTTATATGTTCACTTGTCTTCTTTTTATTTTTGTCTAGAATTTTTGCATGTGGGAGATGTCGAATTCCTCAGTTAAACTCGGATCACTGAATTAGTTGAGGTAGAAACACTTTTAATTTAAGATATAGCCACTTCAAATTCTTACAAGCACAGCCAATCGAATCATGCCTTGTTGTTGTATCCATCCCTTCGTTTTCTTCTAAGGTTGTTATTATCCATCCATAGTGAAATTTTGGAATATATAATTTTAAAGATTTGTCTATAGCGACTACTCTGTTTATTTGATTTCATCACCATCAAAATCTAGTGATGACCACTTGTAACTATTTAATATTGTCATCTTATTATTAAATTGATAATGAAATTTATATGTGTGTAAAATTTTATCTTTGTAAAGCATCTTTTTACATATATATATTTGAATTAAGGATCGTGTTTGCATAAATTCATAATGATCATAATTTCAAATAATGGACCAAATTGTTAAAGTTGCGAGCACTTCACTCACAAGCCACGTGCACAAGCAATCACACTTACGCTAACGTTTAGGATAAAGAAATATCATAAAATGTGATTTCAAAAAGATAAATAAATAAAAAAAGAACATCAAAAACAATTTTAAACACTTTTTTTTTTTAATAAATATCTTCGTGTCTGGTTTACAAAAAAAAAAAAAATATATATATATATATATATCTTCGTGTCTTGGTTGTGATCGAGAAGAGAAAGAGAGATTTTGAATAACAAAAGAATATTTAAAATAACGTTACCTTTTAATTTATACATTTTTCTGTTTCCACTTTAATCTGAAGATCCTCTCTTCTCTCTCTCTCTCTCTCTCTCTCTCTCTCTCTCTCTCTCTCTTGCTCTCGCTCGCTCGCCGGCAAAATTCGCTGTTCAAATCTCCGGTCATTTCTCCGAGGATCTCTTCGATCAATCCAACGGTTTCATTTTTATCATCTCAGATCTGACAGAGAAGATTGATGCTGAAGAAGTGTAGTGGAAGACGGTTTTTGATGTAAAGCAGTTGAATCTGAATACGTAGAGATTCAATTCATCTTTCGTTTCATGCTTGATTCAATTTGAGTTCTCTTTTCGCTGAATCTCGTTCGCCAAACCTAGGGTTTCTAATAATAGGGAGAAACGAGGAAACAACTAGGGTTCTCTCTCTGAGGTCTGTTTCCAGTGCGTAAAGCCATGTTTAAGAAGATCATGAAGGGGGCTCATCGAAAGGCCTCTAGAACTGAGGCGAATGATTCGTCTATGTATGGGTTTGATCCACCAGGTAGGTCAGGTCCTGGATCCAATATGGTTGTAAATCACGCATCTCGTGGTTCTCTGATCCCTTCTTCTCCGGGTTCAATGGTGGCCACCGCACAACCGCCTCCTATGTATTCAGTCGAGCCTCTTCCGTTGTTCAGAGACGTGTCTGTTTCCGAGCGCCAATCCTTGTTCTTGAGGAAACTGCAGATTTGCTGTTTTCAATTTGATTTTACAGATACGTTGAAGAATGCGAGGGAGAAGGAGATTAAGAGGCAAACTTTATTGGAGCTTGTTGATTTTATACAGTCTGGTGCAGGGAAGCTCACTGAAGTTTGTCAGGAAGAAATGGTAAAGATGATTTCTGTTAATATATTCCGGTGTCTTCCTCCAGCTTCACACGAGAATACAGGTCAAGAGCCTGCTGATCCTGAGGAAGAGGAGCCTTATTTGGAACCATCTTGGCCTCATTTACAGCTTGTTTATGAGTTGCTGCTAAGATACATTGTTCCTTCTGACACAGATACAAAGGTTGCAAAACGGTATATTGACCATTCCTTTGTGTTGAAGTTGCTTGAATTGTTTGAGACTGAAGATCCAAGAGAAAGGGAGTACTTGAAAACGATTCTTCATAGGATTTATGGGAAGTTTATGGTCCACAGACCCTTTATTAGGAAAGCAATGAATTACATATTCTATAGGTTTATCTACGAGACTGAGAGACATAGCGGGATTGGGGAGCTTTTGGAGATTCTGGGTAGTATTATAAATGGATTTGCTTTGCCAATGAAGGAGGAGCACAAGCTCTTTTTGATCAGGGCGTTGATACCTTTGCATAAGCCGAAACCAATCGCTATGTATCATCAACAGTTGTCTTACTGCATTGTCCAGTTTGTGGAGAAAGATTATAAGCTTGCGGATACAGTGATCAGGGGTTTGTTAAAGTTTTGGCCTATGACAAACTGTACAAAAGAGGTTCTCTTTCTCGGTGAACTTGAAGAGGTTCTGGAGGCAACACAAACCGTTGAGTTCCAACGCTGTATGGTCCCTCTGTTCCAACAGATTGCTCGATGCCTCAGTAGCTCAAATTTTCAGGTTAGCAACTCTCGTATGGCTTGGTTTCTCTTTTCAATCTGGTCATTAAAAGTTCTCATTTATGCATATTAACCTTTAAATTTTGGAGCCTTTGCTGTATGAAAGACTTATGTTGTGTGGTAATATTGCATATGGAGGCTATGATCTAGATTCTAGGCCAGTAACCTCAAACTCATGTTCTGACTCCTCCATTCGAAAAAAAAAAAAAAAAAAGTATGTGCTTGGCATGGTTCACGTTGTTTTATCTTCTTTTCCTTTTATTCCATGCTTCCTCAGCATAATGAATCTGATCATAGCCATCTCTGTGGATAGGGTTATCTCATGTAATTGCTATTACAATCTGCTAAATGAATTATTTGATTCTTTTCATGAATCATCAATCATCTTGTGTGTCACTCGTCTTGATTTAGCTCTGCCAGACAACCAACTCCGCTGAATTGATTGAAACCTTTGCTTTTGGTTTGTTCAGTTATGATTGAACTCTCTTTGCACAAATAGCTACACCATGGTTTCATCTTCTCTACAGGGGTTGATAGCTTAAAGTTTAACCAACATATTGCTTGAAATTTACTTTCAATCTCTCATACTCAAAAGTGCATATATTATCATGCAATGCAGGTTGCAGAACGAGCTCTGTTCTTATGGAACAACGAGCATGTAGTGGGTCTAATCGCTCAGAACAGAAGCGTGATTCTTCCTATCATATTCGGTTCGCTGGAGAAAAACACAGAATCTCACTGGAACCAAGCAGTTCACGGTCTAAGCGCGAATATAAAGAGAATGTTCATGGAGATGGACCCTGAACTTTTTGAAGATTGCCAGCAACAGTACGAAGAGAAACAAGCGAAATCTAAGCAAGTGGAAGAGCAACGCCAAGATAGGTGGAGGAGATTAGATGAAGCAGTAGAGGAGCGAGAAAGAGAAGATCCAATGATCACTTGTTAGAAAAATTTACCAAATCATCAAGTAAAATAATATTCTTTTTTTTCACTTCTTCTCATTTCACTAATCGTTGCAAATTATCATATTTTATTTATTTTATTTTAAAGGTCTGGATAAAAAAAAGTCCTTAAATCTAGCCATTAGAATATATATTATTATTTTTTTCTCTATTTGAGAATCTTTAATGGTGTGCTGCTCAATCCAGCTTTAATGGTCAACTATGTAAATTTGAGAATATAAGAAATTGAAGAAGGGAAAATAACAAATATAAGTTTTATTAAAAAAAATAGAAAAGGAAAATTTTGATAAGGGTAACCAAGTGATAAGTAAAAATTTTAGGTTACCAAATCTCTTCTCGCTTGGTTTCTCTTTTCAATTTGTTCCTCTAACGTTTCTATTTATGCATATCAACCTTTGCTATTTAGCTTCCTATATAAAGGCTTATGTTGTGTGGTAATTTTGCACAAAATTTGCACATTGAGGCAATGGTTGGGCCTATTACCTCGAACTCATATTCAAATACAGAATATAAAGAGAATACTAAAGCGTGGAACCAAGTTGTTCAAGGACTAAGCGTGAATATAAAGAGAATGTTAATGGAGATGGACCCTAAACTCTTTGAAGATTGTCAGCAACACTACAATAGAAACAAGTCAACTCAGTTTGCTTTGAAAAACACCGAATATAAAGAGAATACAAAAACGTGGAAACAAGCCGTTTACAAACTAACCGATAATATAAATAGAATGTCATGAAGATGGATCCTCAACTCTTTGAAGATTGCCGGCAACAATACAAAGATTAAAAAAACAAATAAAAAATTAAAAAATAAAAAAAAAAGTCAAACCAAACAAGTGGGAGAGCAAAGCCAATATAGGTGGAGGAGACAAGATGAAGTAGTAGACCTGTAATCACTTCATACAAAAAACATATTTTTTTAAATGTTAAAACACATGAAGATGAAGATTAAAACATGGGAAATGTAAAGGGAAACAAAGGGAAACTCACAGTATATTTGCAAAGATTTTTCAAACAAACATTCTTCAACGAAACAAGATGCGACTTTCAAAGATTATATCTGGAATGGCAATAACGTCTGATTTTGTTAGCAAGAATCAAGATTCTAACAAGAAGCAAGAGCAAAATTATGTACTTACGGGCGTATAGCCAGTAGTAGTGCTGAGGCGCTGTCTTTTTATTATTAAAGTTTATCTTATCGGCTGGTCAATCATATGGAGAGATCAAAGAGACTGGGGACCTCTCTGAATTTACGTTTTTGGATTGATACTTATGAATACATATAACCCACGTAACATTATACATAAGACTTGTTTGATGTTCGAGCTCTAGCTTTGGTGGACTAATAGAAGATTATTGAGCGGTCATTTTCCTAAGAGAGAGCCATCTCCTCATCCTCCATCTCCATACTCTTTTTCATGTCCATATCCATCTTCACCATCGTCTTCATATGCTTCTTAATATCCTTGTCAATCTTCTTCAGCTCCATCTTCATCTTCTTTTTCTTCATCTCATCCATCTCCATCTCCATATCCATCTCCATCTTCCTCTTCTTGTGCTCAGCCGTATCCAGTAAAACACCTAAAAATATAAAGTATACACAACGAAACTGATGAGAGCAGGTTCCAATATGAATTAAGAATCTCACAGAAACCAAAGAGCGAATTTGTGTACTTGGGGGCGTATAGCCAGAAGGATTGCAGCGGCGGCGTCTTTGTATTCTTACTTTTTCCGGTCCCCCATGAATAGGTCCAACAAAAAGATTCATTCCTCCCATGTTAGATCCACTTAGTTTAAGTGCCTTAACTTCACATCTTTCTCCTTGAAGATATATGAAAGCTGCACCGCTGCAAAATTAAACAGAGACAATGTCTTTAGTAAGAATTCAAGAATGGGAGAAAACAACAAATATCACAAAAATGGGAGGAAGAAAGAAGGCACAAACCAAGGGAGAACCACAACTCGCGTAACCTCTCCACATGAAGAGAAATGTTCACACAGCGCAATCTGGGTATCAATCTCAGGAAGCGAAGTGTCATATCCGGTAACACGGACCCTAAGATAATAATAACATTGATTGAAGGATCGGAGAGAAATGTTATCAACATGCAAAAGCTAACACATCTGCCAGATAAACAAGAATTAACATCCTAAGAAAATTTGATTTTGAATAAACCTGTGGGTTTCGATTTTCATCAGGACAGCAGCAGACCAAGGATCCCTGCATTCTTTCTGCATGGGTGCAGGCTTAACGATAGCAGTCCATCCTCCCACGTCAGTTCCACTAAGTTTCAATGCCTTTTCTTCAACATCTTCTTCTCCCTCGATCCACAGGAAGGATACACTTGCAAAACGAAAGATACACAAACCAAAAAAAACAGAAGTATTATATTTTTGAGTTTAGCAAAGCACTAAACATGAACGAGAGGAGCTGGGAGGGAATTAGAAGCAGCAAAAATATTAAAAGGTACCTCTTGAGGATGCCCCTTTTACGATCCCTTGGAACATAAACATATCCGACCTTTCCGCATGAAGAGAAGTGTTTGGTCAAGGCGAGCTTGAGAGAATACACACGGAGCCTAGTGTCATATCCCTCTACGGAAATCGTCGTCCTAGGGATAATTTGATTTTGATCGCAGCAGGATTTCCCAATAAAATATATAAATGTGTTAATAAATTTTGATCGCAGCAGGATTTCCCATAGTACTATTTAGTCATAGTTGTCTAAATTTGGTATGGTAAAGAGTTATGTAGTATACATATACATATACAAATTTAATAGTCAAATAAACCAACCAAAGTGATCTTCTCCGACTCCGAAGCAGACGTCTCAGACTCAGTCCCCATCTTCTTCTTCTTCTTATTAGCCTCTTCAAGTAAAAACCCTAATATAAAGAATAAAAAACGAAACTAATGAGAGGTTTTAAGTTGTTAACAAGTTTCGGTATAATTTTGTTTTTATCCAGTTACAGAAAAATACGACATACGACCTATTCGTATGACGATGTGGAATATACATAAACATATATGGAGCCGCTAGCGCCTAGCTAATAAACAAAACGGTATTTTATTTTCCAAGTTTTGTCTCTTTGGTGATCCTTTGCAAGTTGCAACAACTACTTAACGGTTTCGGACAAGTCTTGCAAAAGGGTTTTGTTAGGATGGATGATGATGGATGATGACCGAATATTGAAGAATGGTACGTGTGAATGATAAGGTGATTAATTATGTTGTTCATGATTTGATTATTACCAAAAAAAAAACAAAAACAAAAAAAAGTATATGCTTTGCTTAGGGTGAGTAGTGAAGCTAGCTAGTTGGCAAGTTATGGCTTCTTTTGGCGGCCAAGCAATTCTCTATCTCTCTCTCTCTCTCTCTCTCTTTCACACACACACAATCCTCGACGCTAAGACTTCAAATCAATCCCTCCTAATATATGATTTTAATATTGTAAATTATACTAGTAGTAGCTTCACAATACACTCAAATATATTCTTCTTAATAATCTAATAACACGTTAGCTTAGAGAAATAATCATAGAGACAACTAATGTGTGTATAATTAGAGTTGAATGAGTAAAAAGTTGGATATCATCAATCCAGCTCTAAGAAACTCACCTTTTGCAGAATTTTCAATCGTATTATGTAAAATATGATTATTCTAAAAAATATTTTCCTGAATTTTATAGATTGCTGCCACCGAGTCATTGGTATACTTACAAAGACCTAGACTACTGTTCACACATTATAACAACAATATTTAACAAACTATAAGATAAGGGAGGTTACTTCACCAAATACATATTATTAGCTAATCACAAGATTAATCATGGTTTTTGATCAAATAATTGGGTGACATCTTAGAAACAGGCGCAAACATAGGGAGTGATACTATATTTTTAATTCGTTATTTCAGCTAATATCACTCTATTTTTAAAATATTAAATATAACTAGGATCATGATCATAATTGTGTGTTGTGTAATTGTGGGTTGGCTCAACTGCACATGAACTGCTCTCGACCCAAAAATTCGATTGCCTTTTACTTTCCAATCAATTAACTCAATTATTTTAATCACCAAGTTAAGTTCAGTGTACATAAATCCACAATGATTAGCAGTACTAAGGCACAAATTCATAATTCGACGTATTGTCAAGTTAATTATGTATTTTAATAGCTTATATATATACCATAGTTGGGCTCTCAAATCGTAAAATGTGTTACAGTACGTACGTCAACTTAAGTTTCAAATCGAATTGTGAGTTGTGTGGTAACTGTGTTGCGTGTTAAAACTCCTATTTGATTGCGGGTGACTTTAACTACCAATGAACACATGTGGACTACAAGATTTTTTATTTACAAAGTTATAAGATTTTAGTTAATGATAATGTAGAAACAAATAAATTGAATGTCATATTTAGAATACGCAATCCAATTTGATTTTCTTCTTAATATATTACACTACATTCCAAGTGTCAAAAAATTGATGTTCATTTTTTTATTTATTTTTCTTAAATATGCAGTCAGATTGTGTAGGATGACACTCTTCTCTCTACTACCAAAAAAAATAAAGTCTAAGTTTCCTTCTTGGAAAGAAAAAACAAATCTCCTAAGATTAGTGCTGTCACTGAATCCATATTTTTGTTATCTATAAAAGCTAATGTGAACCTATGTAATTTATGAGTATGCTTATGAGGATTTAATTTAATTAATACTAATCAATTTTTTAATGTGATTCATAAGACAAGCATTAACCAAAAGAAGAGAAAATAATTCAAAGAAAGAAAAAAAACAAGAAGAAGAGGAGAACAACAAGTGGTTCCAGGCTTGCAAACCAAAACTTCCAGAAAGGAATCCTTCACCAAAAGTTATTTTGGGGTTTGCTTCTTTTCTCATCTTTTCTCTCTTTACCCATTCATTATTAATATATATATGCATAGGGATACATACACACAAATGAGTACTGTGTGGTATAAACAAATACAATCACATATTTATAAATATAGATAGATACTAAGACATATAAACCAAACCCACCAAACACTCTTTGATACTTCTCTCTCTCTCTCCCTCTCTTCATAAAATACATATATACCTCGATCTCTTTGTGTTCTTGATATTAATACAGAGAGCCAATCAAATTAAAGATCGAGGATATCATGACAAGTGTTCTTGAGGAGAGTGGAGAGCAAGCTCGTCTTGTTCTTCTCATCAAGGGCAAACGCACCAAACGTCAGCGCTCTGCTTCTCCTCTTATGACTGCAGTATCCAGCGTTTGCAGCGGTGAGCGATCGTCGCTGGTGGAGGCGAGAGAAGAAGAAGCTGCTGGTGAAGTCGAATTCCAAGGAGCTACCGATGAAGACGAAGACATGGCGAACTGTCTGATGCTATTGTCGCAAGGACATAAGGCTAAGAGCAGCGGCGATCATAAATTGGGTTTCTTTAGCAACAAGAAACCGGTGGCTTCTCTAGGGTTAGGTCTAGACGGTGTTTACCAGTGCAAAACGTGCGATAAAAGCTTCCATTCGTTCCAAGCGCTAGGAGGGCACAGGGCTAGTCACAAGAAGCCCAAACTTGGAGCAAGCGTTGTTTTCAAATGCGAAGAGAAGAAGACCGCATCTGTGTCTGCGGTTGAAACGGTGGAAGCTGGAGCTGTAGGAAGCTTTCTTTCTCTACAAGTGACTAGCAGTGACGGTAACAAGAAACCGGAGAAAACACACGAATGTTCGATCTGCAAGGCCGAGTTCTCTTCAGGACAAGCCTTAGGAGGTCACATGAGGAGACATAGAGGCTTAACAGTAAACGCAAACGCAGCTTCAACAATCAAAACAGTGATATCATCATCAAGTCATCATCATGAAGAATCCATACGGCCAAAGACCTTTCTCCAATTAGATCTAAATCTTCCAGCGCCAGAAGATGAACGCTGCTGCGAGAAACCAAAATTCACGTTTGCGTCCAAAGATCAGATTCTTCTCTTCGCGGCAGCGTCCAATTCTTTGATTGATTGTCATCACTAATTAAGTAGTTCTCTGTAATTACTTTTTATGACCTTGATATATTTTAATCATTAACCCTCTTCTTATTATGATTATTTTCGCTCTATATTCATTCCTGTAATTTGACATTGATTCAATTAACTTCAAATTATTTCATTCTTTGAAACTATATATGTATTCATTATTGCTCCATATATATAATTTATAGCACATTTCTAAGAATCATCGATCGAGGTATTATATAAAATGTAATACTTAACTTTGGGAGAATGATTAAAAGGATTCTGATGAGGATGTTCCTTGGAGAACGGAAGAAGCATGTGACGATGACTTTCGCATAAAGTCACTTCGTTTGTTAGCCGCCACTAGCTCCTTTCGATACACTTCACTTCCGTTTGGGGTTGTTCTCTTTTTCAAGATTCTTTTATAGATAGAATAATACATATATCATTTCATTAATTAGATTATATATATAAAAAAGACTACATCTGGAGAGCCCAAAGCTAGGTTGATGTACAGTAGTAGATGTATCGATCCCTAACTTCGACTACTAACTTTGATGATAGAGTCAAGACATTCATGTGATGTAGCAGCTAACGAATCTTCATGATCATGCTATTATATATGTAGTACCAATGGAAACTAACAGTAAACTTTGTTACAAACTCAGTGGTTTTGACTATATATGATATAACATGTTCTATCAATTAAAACTAAGCCTACTTACGCTACGTAACATTTATGGTATAGTGGTATCTCTAAATTTATCATGTTGATGTCTTTATATATAGTCTATGACTCGTCTGTGACTCATCTATGTTTCTCTTTTGTAGATATGAACACGATATTTGTAGAGAAAGTGCAACGTATTACTAACAGAAGGAGTGAATATTCCTAACAGTTAGGTAGAAAATAAAGGACGACGTTTGAAAACGATCGATACAAAAGTGTTGCATGACATTTGTGATTAACGATGTCTTCTACAAATTGTTTCATCTGTTTAAAGTAATAGCACTATACATGTTTAGTAAAATTAATTCAGAAAAAAACGTCGGTGAGACATTTTAAACTAAATGTAGCTCTGTCCTTTTCGCATTTTTTAAGTTTATACAATTACAAACTGTCTAATTAACCACACTTGTAATAAGACAAACATAGAGACCATCTAGTGCTAATTGACGACGGTTTTTAAAGATTACTTGATAAAATTATCTTGTAATAAAACCCTATACGGCGTTTATATATCATTTAACGCAATGAGGCGTGACAAATTCAATGTTGAATTCGTAAGAAGAGTTATAAATGTAATGTATATATAGATAGTGGAGTATTAAAAAGATCAAATAAACAAATTAGATTTCAGAAAATAAAGAATAAAAAGTATGTGGATGAATATAGAATGAACTCTTGACTTTGTTTGGAACCATGCCACATGTAACAGAGGCTCTGGCATGATTGGATACTTTGCTGGATTACGCTAGTGTACGTCGTCTATACAGCGAAGCAACCGTTTTCACCCACTTACTGCTTGACAGCTCACCATAAACTCCATTATCCTTTTCTTCTACTGTAGACCGACCGCACTTGATCATATCAGACCTACCTTTTCCTTTTCCTCCCCCGAACTTTCTTATATGTCATACAATCACCCCAAATTGTTTTACTTTCTCAAAATATGTCCATTATTCAGATTTAGCAAACTTCCTTTTCACTCCTTAGGTATATATATAAATGATTCCGATCATGTTTCTTACTTAACTCGGTTGGTTAGTGACAATAAGTCATTTTTACATTAAATTTAATTCTGATTCCGGTGTAAACCGGTTAAGAACCTCTTAGCCAGAGATATTTACGAAGTTATGGGGCTAAATACAAATATTTAAAATTTCAGGTACAAAGCTATAATTAAACAAAAATAACATCCACCGAAACAATTTTGTAAGCAGAGCCATCAACTTGTTTCTTCAGCGACATTAGAAGCATTCCATTAGCTTTTTTATTTTTGCTGTGTGTCTGCAGAAAAAAATTCAATCTTTCGTCGGAAAATTAAAGCAGAGTTCGTTTTTAGCTTTTGCTGAGAAGCAAAGAGATCAATTAATTAGTATTTTTTTTTTTCTTTTTTTCTTCTAACATCAACTGGTGATGGCGGTTGCGCCGGCAAGAGCTCGTTCAGACTATGATTACCTCATCAAGCTTCTTCTCATCGGCGACAGCGGTAAGCTTCTTTCTCCGTTTCTGTGTTCTCGAATTTGCAATTGAATAATCTCTCAACTGTTTGATTTTTTTTTTTCTTCTGAAATTATTTTTTTGTGTGTCTGCGATCTTAATTAGGGTTTTATGATTTTGATTTGTTTATGCTAGTATTATTATTACTAAGTATAATTGACTCTTTAAGAACTTGTGGAACCCGTTGACAAAATTAGTTCTTTTTTGAGTTGAATTGTTTGTTTGAGCTTTATTTGTATTTGGTGTGTTCAGGTGTGGGGAAGAGTTGCTTGTTACTGCGTTTCTCTGATGATACTTTCACTACAAGTTTCATTACTACCATTGGGTATGTCTTCTTCTTACTTAAAAGATTGCCTTTTTCGTTGTCTAAGTTTGTGTATTTACTACTTTATCTTTTTTTCTTTTACAGGATTGACTTCAAGATAAGAACTGTTGAGCTTGATGGGAAGCGTATCAAATTGCAGATATGGGACACTGCTGGTCAAGAACGTTTTAGAACTATTACTACAGGTAACCAGACGGATTTAGAGTTGTTGTTACCAAGTGAACGGATCTTTAGATTCATAGGTTGATTGATTCTTGAGTTTTGTGTTGATGATAACTCTTGAGTATTTCCATACTTTCATTAAGTAAAAGACAGTCCATTTGTTTCTGCACTTTCCCTAAAGCGTTTTGGTCCACTTTTGTCACTTGCAGCTTATTACAGGGGAGCTATGGGTATATTGCTTGTCTACGATGTAACGGATGAATCTTCTTTCAACAGTATGTCTTGTTACTATTTTATCTTTATATAGTCAGTTTTGCAATGATATAAAGATACGATTGTTTCAACTGAGGAAATGGGAATGTGAGACTTGTGGCAACTGAATACGATTGTTTCAACTTTCAACAGATATTAGGAACTGGATGAAGAACATCGAGCAACATGCCTCAGATAACGTCAACAAAATATTGGTCGGTAACAAAGCTGATATGGATGAAAGCAAAAGGGTAAGTAATCTTCAGTTGCGTACTTACTTTCATGACTTATAGTTTTTACTTTTTAGTATGCTGATGTGTGATCTTCTTTTTCAGGCTGTTCCAACAGCAAAGGGCCAAGCTTTGGCTGATGAGTATGGAATCAAATTCTTTGAGACGGTGAGCTTGAAAAAAAACACAACATGTCTGCTGTTTTTCATTAATATCTTCTTGAGATTACTGATGTGATTGCAATTGTTGCAGAGTGCAAAAACAAACCTCAATGTCGAAAATGTTTTCCTTTCAATCGCGAAAGACATAAAACAAAGGTTGACAGAAACCGATACAAAGGCAGAGGTAAGAACTACAGGAATCTACTCAACTACTCATTCATCATACTCTAATACCTACTCAATGTACTGTTCTTGTTGCTTTGCAGCCACAAGGCATCAAGATCACTAAACAAGATACTGCTTCCTCTTCTTCTACAACTGAGAAGTCAGCTTGCTGTAGTTACGTTTAGGAGTATGATCGCTCTTTTTCGCCTGCACTGGTCTTTACTGTCTTGCCATCTTTTTCATCTCTTACGTCTCAAATCAGAGATAATTCTCATGTTGTTACCTAGAACGAGTAGGAAAATCTCATTGATGGCTGTGATCTTTATGTCTAATTTGTTATCTCCATAATTCCTGTACAATGATCTTCCTGATATGGAAGACTGTGTTGGTAAAAAAACTATGTTAAAGACTTTGAATTTATGAAAAATGAAACTGTTGTAGTGTGTATAACTCTGAATTCACAGTTCAAATCAGGATTTATGGTGTTCACTTTGAATGCTGTTCTCTACTCAAAACCCCATAGCCTGAGCCAAAATAAACTCGGATTTACAAATAAAACATTGGATGGGGTTTTATTCTATTATGATATTATTACAAATCTCATTTCAGAAGCAAAAGAAGAACACAAGTAATCCCACAAATTTACATTGAAGCTACATTATGTTCTACACACAAAAGAGGCAACTGCAGAGAAAAGAATCAGATTCAGTTTTGGGATACACAACAGAACGATTAAGTTTTTATATGCAACATCGACTTGTCTCACTAGCTGCAACAGCCAGCTTGAGGTCTGGTCTGGTGTTCAGGTTTCTGCTTCAAGATGTTTCTTTTCACAGCACTTGATCCTTCTTCCAATAGACTAGGTACATCCATTATCTGTTTCATCACAATCACACGACCATTCATTCTATATATGTTATACATAAAACCCTCTTTCCGAATTGTTGTTTTTAACAGATTAAGGATCTTACCTTCAACGCCAGCTCTTCAAAACACTGCTCCACGTTTTGACGAGTTCTAGCACTACACTCAAGAAACATGCAGTTGAGTTCTTTTGCTAGAGCAATTCCTTCTTCTCTGCTTACTCCTCTCTCAGATTCCTGTAATCATATTTTTCATCAAGAAAATTATCAAACGACCAAACAGTGTTTCGATAACAAGTGTGATTTCGACTGCAACTCACTCTATCGACTTTGTTCCCAACAAGCATCCGAACACATTCTTGGTTAGTGGAGTAAAGCTCAATCTCCTTACCCCACACATCTACTAAATTTGTAAATGTCTCCCTTCTGGTCACATCATAAACTGCATTCACCAAGAAACATTAACTAAACAGTTAACAGACAGAGAGATCTCTTAGTCTCCTCTGATTCTGATTAAATGACTGATGATGGTCATTACCGAGAATAATTCCTTGTGCGCCTCTGTAATAAGAGCTCGTCAGTGTTCTAAACCGCTCCTGTCCAGCTACAACGGGAAAAACCAAGAATATTAGCAGGACCAATACTTTTCTTAAGAGGATAAAACTTCTATAATCTCACTATAGAATCAAATCACCTGTGTCCCATATTGTGAGTTTCAGTCTTTTGCCTCCTACTGTCAATTGTTTGATCTTGAAATCAACACCTGTGAGTAATAATAATTGGGCTGAATCAAACAATATAATACAGACAAAACAGATTTCCTTAAACCAAACCAAGAAAAGACTGCTAGAATAACAGACATAAAAGTATCTAATTGTCTTACTACAAAGTGAATCATCAAGAAAGTAAGATTGTTTCAGTGGCAATTCGATCAAAGATATGCATGATCATTATAAAGATCACTTCAAACAAGAATTAAACAGATGGTCATCAAAGTCAAGCACTTGCATTTTTTGAAAACTACTATTTGATCAACAACTAGAGCATCAAAAGAGATGTGACATAGCTTCATCCTCAATTCTAGCTCTCAAGACATATAAATCTGAGACCTTTTCCCTGCAGTTCAAAGAGAAACATATTTACCAATAGTAGGAGCAAGATCTTCAACGGAGCTGGAAATGAAGCTCACAAGCAAACTGCTTTTACCAACACCAGAGTCACCAATCAACAAGATCTTAAACGACAGATCGTATCCACTTAGCCCAGAAGAAGATCCCATTTTCTAAAACCCAGATTTGCTTAATCTCTTCCCCCTCAACTGTTTTTGTCGATCTGTAATTCTAGAAGAGCAAATGAAATCCTACTTAAACACCACCAACTACTATAAAGAAGCAAACTTTTAGGAAATAAAAATGAATCTATTAAGCTCTGTAATGATGATAATGATAATGATGATGATGCTTCCTCGTTGATAATTACATCTATCTGCACATTGCTTTCTATACTTTATAAGTAGCAATCTAAAGAAGAAAAAAGGGAGAACTTTTTTAATTTTCCTGTGTATGGATGTTAAGATTAAAATAAGAAAAGAAATGTGATGAAGAAATTGGAAGATTATATTCTTTACCGAGAAAGAGAGGAGAAAGAAACAGGTTTGTCTGATTATTATTTTTTTCTTTTTGTTAAAAAGTATATGAGATTTATGGAAGAAGACAAGACACAGCAGACCTGAGATAGTAACGTTTGTTCTTTGCTTTGTCTCCAACACTTTACTTCACTAAAACGTCTCTGTTTGGTTCCAAGTTATTTACTTCCAGCTTTCTTTTGTCGACGAGTCTGTAGCGTTTTGAAAATCGCGTTTGATTTATGGTAGCCAGTCAACAAACCATTGTGATTTAGGTAAAACGTTTTGGTGGAGCAGCAAAACGGTTGTTTTTGGCGGTTTGTAAAAGGTTCAAGTAGACGTTTTACTAAAATATCAGTTTTAATTATTTTTCTCAATTACAATAACTAAAAATTTATAGTCACCCCAATTATTTTGTAAAAGCACTTTTAGTAAGGCATCATTTCAGAAGTACTGTTAAGGTCAACTTTTATCTTTGTTAACCACAAATACTAATTCGTTTTTGAAATTGATTAACGAATTAAAATAGTGATAATGGTTATGGAGTCGGCCATTAATGGATAGTGGGAGCCAAAACATGGCCTTTCGTCTGCTGTCAGCCGAGCCCCCTGCAAAACCCCACGTCTGGCCTGTGCAAAGTTTACACGCGTAGTCAAGGTCTCCGATCGTGACGTCACTTAACGATGCTCCTTTTTTGTCGTCACTCGTCACACACAAAAGGATCCAACACTTCTTTGCTTTGGAAAGCTTATTTGCTGCTAAATTAGTTACATTCACGAAGCTTAACAAAATTCATAGTAACAAAATTGAGATATAAAGTGTCTATATGTTCGGTGTTATTTCAACTTATAGGAGGATAGGACTCTTTTGTCGAAATCGACCCACCAAAGGGCCAGCCAAGTTGAGTAAAGTATAAAGATCATCTAGACATGAGACATCTAACACACCTTAGTCTACCACAACACAGCCATCATCATATGTCAAATCTTTTTTCTTTTTTTTGGTTCAACAAATAATGTCAAACCTTTATACATTTTTTTTTTTTATAATGTCAGACCTTTACGAAAATAAATAAATAAAGTAGTTTGTGGCTAAAAGCCAGTTTTGTGGCGAACTCAAAAAAATGGGCATCAGTGTTTAATGGGCTGTTGTGTATTTGGGCCATAGCATTTTTATTTGGTGGGTCAGATTTCCTTTATTAGATATGTCAACACTGCTATAAATTAATGTTGTTGTCCAGTACATGTAACCAAAATATAGACTTTCTGAAGAAACAATTTACACGAGAGAATTATATTATGGTTAACATATCTGACTATATTAAATTGAAACTTACATTATTTGGTTTAATGGAAATACAAATTCATTGAAATTTACTTTTTTTTTTTTTTTTTTTTTTTTTTTGTCATCAAAGGGCCTACGATTGACTCAAACGAGCCAGATTGAAATTTACTTCTATAATTATTGTTTTAAGTATATAAAACAGAGGTCAAAAAATTTAAGCGAATGTTCAAAGTTTTGGTTTAAGTAACGGAGAAATTAGAAAGCGTCGTCGTAGCTGGATTTGTACCGGCTCGGCTCTGCTCTGTCACCACCAAATCAAACCGAGTCGTAACTTCGTCGTCTCTTTTTCTTCTCTTCAACTTCCATTATCGAAGGCGACGAGTAAAGATATTTTCCAGTGTTTTGGATTTTGCCATGGCTGTAGATAGCAGAGTCGATCTGCTCAGCGAGAGAGCTGTGTTGATGAGAGAATCTCTTCAGAAGAGTCAAACCATCACCGACAATGTTGTTTCTATCCTCGGCTCTTTCGATAGTCGTCTCTCTGCTCTTGAAACTGCCATGCGTCCTACTCAGGTATGTGTGGAGAGCTCCATCTTATTTGATTGTTCAGATCTGGAAACTAGTTATCTCTATGGAGTTTTGTTGACTTGATCGGATTTTGGTTTGACTCTGTTGTTTTGAAATCTCAGATTAGAACGCATGCTATAAGGAAAGCTCATGAGAATATTGATAGGACTCTTAAGGCTGCTGAGGTTATTTTGTCTCAATTCGATCTCCTCCGTCAGGTTTGTTTTAGAAATCTTGATTCCCTCCATTTATGTGAGATTTCATTCATTCATTGTATTCAGATCGATCGGTATAAATAGATATTTCTCGAGCAGAGGTTGCATCGTTATGTTATTTCACCAATTTTGTAGTCTCACTCCCACCACTTCTGTTAGCATATGTTAGATTTACTATTTTTAGCCATCCTTGGCTCAGTTCTTGTCATTGCTGGGCAAGGATATGACTCGAAACGATACCTTTCATTCTACCTCACTCTTTTCAGCTACCCATTTGGTGGGATTACTAGTCTTATATCTTCTATATTTAGCGAGTATAACTTCAAAGTGAATTAGGATGCTGATCTTTTGCCGAGGAATGCATTTTTTGTCTGTTTCTTTGGTTGTAATTTCTAGTTTGCTGTTTCTGAGTTACTTCTTTTTGTAACAAAAGCCCAATCACTAATTATGCTCTCAATTCATTTCTAGGCAGAGACTAAAGTACTTAAGGGGCCACATGAGGACCTGGAGAGTTATCTGGATGCAATAGCTCAACTCAGAAAAATTATTCGTTATTTCATGAGCAACAAAAGCTTTAAGAGTAGCGATGGAGTCCTCAACCATGCAAATAGCTTGCTTGCTAAAGCACAGTCAAAGCTGGAGGAGGAGTTTAAACAGTTGCTAGCTTCTTACAGGTTCGTGCTTCTGTGTCTAATAAGAGTTTCTGAACACATCCTCAGGAAAATTTATGCTATTGTGCATGTTATAACCATGAATCCTACCCTTTAACTACATGGAACATAACTAACTGTCGATTTTAGCTACTTTTTCAAGCTATATATTTTAGTAACTAGTTTTCGCTTCTATGAGGGTCTTACTTCTTTACCTCCCTTGCAAATAACCATGAACAGTTTTAGCATGGGCAAACGGCAATATCTTAGAATGGCATTTTTTCTGAATTTATTGAAGTTGTCACTCGGCGAATATTTTTTTTATTGAAACAAGTGCCCTATGGTATGAGTGTTCCAGACAACTGGTTTTAAATGGAAGAATGGTGAAGCCATCTCTTATTAGGCTAATCATAACCTTTTCCCGTCTAAATTAAGACTCCTTTTCAAATCATTTTGTCCTCATTATCCTATTCGATTTGTCTTTGTTATAATCAGTAAAGCTGTGGAGCCTGATCGCCTTTTTGATGGCCTTCCCAACTCACTGAGACCATCCTCAGACGGCGATGGAGGTGGAAAACCACACGGAGGACATCACAACGATGAATCAGAAACTGCTTCTTATACACTTCCAATCCTCATTCCATCAAGGGTTTTGCCACTTTTGCATGATTTGGCACAGCAAATGGTTCAGGCTGGTCACCAACAACAGTTGAAACAAATTTATAGGTGAACTTTTTGATTCTTGGTCATTCATCCTGTATGTTTTTTCTCAAAACATGCTCTTAGATTAAATTTTAACTCATAATTCTAACATGAGTTCTGTTTCTCTGTCAAAGTATATTTGCTTTAAACATATATGAGTAGTACAATTATTTTACCTATAATACTCACCATGGTTTCTGCTAGTTGTGAGTTTATATTTGACTATTCCTGTGCTGTTTCACTATTTAAGCTAGAGAGAAATGTTTTTAATATTATGGATATTCGTGGGTTTTCTGCTTGGTTTGATCAGAATCAAACTGTTTGATGTGCACATTGCATTTCGCTGTTTTTGCTTACCTAATCTGAAAAAATAAATTGCTCGATGCAATTTTGGTGGTCTCATACAGGTAATGCATTGGAACAGTTTAGTCTTTTTTCTTCCATTTGAACTATGTGATACTGCAGCTACTACTATTGCCATATTTAAGCAGTGAATTGTGTAATACTACTATTCTCAAATTTGCGGT
This sequence comes from Capsella rubella, assembly GCF_000375325.1. Classification (NCBI taxonomy): domain Eukaryota; kingdom Viridiplantae; phylum Streptophyta; class Magnoliopsida; order Brassicales; family Brassicaceae; genus Capsella; species Capsella rubella. The sequence continues at coordinate 839,600 of NW_006238918.1, forward strand.
GAATTGCATAATCTAGTGGCATTTCCCAATACATATATAAGATGCATTTGTATATTTTGAGTTTGTTTTTAATCTCCTTCGGTTTAATCTTTTGTGTTTTGTTCAGCGAAACACGTTCTTTTGTCTTGGATGAAAGCCTAAAGAAATTGGGCGTTGAAAAACTTAGTAAAGAGGATGTTCAGAGGATGCAGTGGGAAGTATTGGAGGCCAAAATTGGAAATTGGATCCATTTCATGCGCATTGCTGTAAGAATGCTAGTTAAGGTTTGATATATATTTAATATGTTATGTTGACCCTTAACTCGAGATAATTTTTTCATCAGGTTAAATTACTCTTCGCTGGAGAAAGGCAAGTATGTGACCAGATATTTCGAGGCTTCGATTCTCTTAGCGATCAGTGTTTTGCAGAAGTTACAGTGAGCAGTGTCTCAATGCTACTTAGCTTTGGGGATGCTATAGCTAGGAGCAAGAGATCTCCAGAAAAGTTGTTTGTGCTCTTAGACATGTATGAGATCATGCGGGAGCTTCATACAGAGGTAATATTTTCTCTTTCTTCCAAAGCGAAGTTTCTGTGAATTAGATGGGTTTTAATAATTGATTACATGTATTTTCCTGCTAACATCCCCACCATAATAAACAGCATGGCACACACAGAAAAAACTTTGTGATACAAATGTGGTTGAAGTTTGCTAGCTAGGACTAGATAAAGTGTGAATTAATTGATGACCAGTTAGTTTTTGTGCTATGTTGTGTGGATAGCATTAGCTGATACAACAATCTCCTGAAATTTGTGTCCATGGACAGATTGAGACAATTTTCAAAGGTAAAGCATGCCTTGAAATTAGAGATTCTGCTACGGGCTTGACAAAGAGGTTAGCGCAGACTGCTCAGGAAACATTTGGTGATTTCGAAGAAGCTGTTGAGAAAGATGCTACAAAGACTGCTGTTCTAGATGGAACTGTCCACCCACTAACAAGCTATGTCATCAATTATGTGAAGTTCTTATTTGAGTAAGTTCCGCATATGTAGATTTGATTAGGACAAGCCCAGTTAATTTCTTTGAATCTCTTTGCGTCCTGCTATATGCATATTGTCTCTTTCCACGCTTTAACTGATGATCTTTGGTGTCAGCTACCAAACAACATTGAAGCAACTTTTCTTGGAATTTGGAAATGGAGATGACTCAAATTCGCAGCTAGCATCCGTAACAATGAGGATAATGCAGGCACTTCAAAACAACTTGGACGGAAAATCAAAACAGTACAAAGATCCTGCACTGACACACTTGTTCCTGATGAACAACATTCATTACATGGTCAGATCTGTGCGAAGGTATGTTTAGTTTTACATTTTGAAAGACTGATCTGGACTTAATTAAAAAGGAAACCGACTCTCGATTGATGTAGTTGGCTTTATTTGTATCATAACTTTTCAGGTCAGAAGCCAAGGATTTGTTAGGCGATGATTGGGTTCAAAGACATAGGCGTATCGTCCAGCAACATGCAAATCAATACAAAAGGATTGCGTGGACAAAGGTACTTAGTATTTGTCAAACTCCTATAAGTAGATCCTGTTATATTAAAATATTTTTTATATTGTTATCAAGAAACTGTTATATATATCATGTAGATATTACAATCCTCATCGGCGCAAGGTTTAACATCATCTGGGGGAGGAAGTTTAGAGGGAGGAAACAGCAGTGGAGTTTCAAGAGGATTATTAAAAGAGAGGCAAGGCTTACACAGCTAAAAATACAGTAATTGTGAAATGTTTATATATCTGGTAATGATGAATGATTTAACTTTTAAAAAATGGAACAGGTTCAAGATGTTTAATATGCAGTTTGATGAGTTGCACCAGAGACAATCTCAATGGACAGTTCCAGACACGGAGTTAAGAGAGTCATTAAGACTTGCTGTGGCTGAAGTATTATTGCCTGCTTACAGATCCTTCCTCAAACGTTTTGGGTAAAAATTCTCCTTTTTCTCTCTCTCTTTTATCTACAAAAGCATCTTTGAACATATTTGATCGAAATGTAGAGAACCCCTAACTAGATTTAAATGGATGATCGGTGTAGGCCTTTGGTTGAGAGTGGGAAGAATCCTAATAAATACATAAAGTATACAGCTGAAGATCTTGAAAGACTGTTGGGTGAGTTGTTTGAAGGAAAGTCTACGAGTGAACCACGCCGGTAAAAAAAAAACAAACAACAACAAAAAGATTATGAAAAACTTATCAGTGTAAGGTAAATTTCTACCAAATCTTACCTTTCAATAATTAGGTTTGTTGCCATTTGTATATGGAGTGTTCAATTTTCGTTTTTGTATTCTTACTATTCTTTGGTCATGGAATGTGAAAATGTTCTTTTCAGTAACTCATACGTTTGTAAATTACTTGGAGACGATTTATTTCATTTTGTTTACTTTTTTTAAAAGAAAAGACGCAGTGAAGTAGCTAACTAATAATAATAACAATAATAGAAAGTAGCCAACTAATTAGTAATAATTAAGCTAAACAGTTCTATTATTATTAGTAAGCTAGGCATGGGGACAACAAATTTTCATTCGGACCAGTTCCGTTATTTTCTTTCTTTGTGGGAATTTAGGCGATTAAACCAGGTTGTCTAATGGTTTCTAATCGCAATCTTGTGTTGATATTGGCACAATCAGTCTAATTTAATCAACTTAACAACTAATTAATTAATCAGCTCCACCACACTCCACACCTTATAAATTACCTAACTTTCATATTCAATTAATCGGTCAAGAACATAAACAAATCACCTGATTCCTTTTCGTTGATATGAACTTATGATGTTGCAGATTGCAGAGTAGCCGTGATCAATTAAACATTTAATTATATATGTGATTGGTTATATATATAATTCTTTTCCTGTTAAGCCCTAAAAAGAACTTAGAAAAGAAAAAAATACAAAAAGTTGGCGGTAAACAGTGATAAGGCGATAAGCAAGTAGTTCAAGAAAATTTTGTTTGGATCATCAATCATACCAATAAATAATCTAATAATAGTACAAGAAGTAATGCAAAACAACCCCCAAGCCAACCATAAGAAACCGACCAAAACCTCGTCATTGAACCGGGACAAGACAAAATAGAGCTCTACCGACGCACATATTACTTAAATCGCAAAAAAAGTGAGGAAAGAAATGAAACTTATTAGTAAAGTAAAAAAGGAGAGTGATGAGATGGTTTCAAACACACATGTTTGGTAATGGCATATTCCTTTTGGAAGATCCAAATTCTCCCAACATCTTTACATGGACTTCCCCATTTCCATCATCTCCTCCCACCTTTTTTCCCAAAGTAATATTAAAGTTTATTATTTGATTTCTTTCAATGTCATCTTTACACCAATGAGAAATCTTACTTTTATTCCCCTTTACACCAATACTATACCTATTTTTCTTTTATTCTTTTTATTTATAGTCATTTACAATAACTCACAGAACCCAATTCTTTCAATATATTGTATGTAGTTTATACATACAAGTATATTGAAACATAGTTTTTATATTATATATACAATAAATAATATGCAAAATACATGTTATATTTGTATTCACTTTTGGGTACAGTTTAGAAAAGCACAAAATAATCTATCATCAACTGACACGGGATACAGTGGTTACACTGAGTTGATTAATTATTATACGGAAAAAGTATTTTTAATTAAAGGAAAAGTGGAAAGAACACTATAGCTTATGCATTGAGTGTTTTCAACCTCTCGTTTAATTTGTCTCCATGACCAAAGACAAAGGAGAGAAGCCATAAAAACCCTAACAACATCTATTGTTGAAACTCCCTTTGGCACAACACCACACACAAAAAGAGATGGCCATCCCCTAAAGAAAAGTGAAGCTGAAGAACCCTCAAATGATCAATCAGAAGATCTCACCAACAAAGGGTTTTGAGAGGTTCAAGTTTCTCTTTAGGGGATGGCACCAAAACACAAAGAGTACTCACAAAAGGTAAGAAGAAGGTGTCTCTTGGAGATTATGACCATAAAATTGTGTTTAATTATTTTTGTGGGTGTTGTCTGAATGATCCTCGTCACTATATTATCATTATCAACATGGTGATGGTGATGAGGAGGATTGTGTGTGAATGAATGGAGCGATGAAGATTGCATGAAGGTTGATGAAGACAAGCTTGATGTGTCTTTTGTTATCCCTCGTTTGGGCAACTTCGATCCTTTGGCAAGCTTCGGTTCCCCTCGGAATCAGCAGATTATTATCTTACTAGCTACCTCTCTTTTTGTCTATGTTCTTTGTTTCCGGTTTAATTTTGGTTTATTGTCTTTTCATGTTTCTGTTGAATGTGTGTGTGTGTGTGTGTTGGTATCCCGTGTGATTCACCGTTCAGGTATGTTCCTATCTGTGTGTGAGGAATAAAAGAATATTCGGTTTTTTATATCTAAGACCAAACACCACTTCTATCTTTCTTTAACAGTGTCTTCAAACAATTTTTTTCTTTTTCTGTATACCTTTAGCAAAAAATACTTTTAAAGGTGGCCCATTCTTAGCCCATTAACAGTCCAATTCTAGCCAATTAAAATCGGGTAAATTAAAAAATACATTATACGGAGCCAAGAGAGCCCTAATCATATTAAAACGTAGGCATATTAGAAAAAGGGGTAAGATTAAAAGAGAACGTAGAGGTATCTAATTATGCTTTTGCGGAAATACATAATTATCGTTTCTACGTAACAATCCTATAATAATAAACTTAAAAATAAAACAAAAAAGACTAGATAACACTAATTAAAAATAACTGTTGTATTATCGTGAATAATAACAAAATAAAATTTTAAAGAACAAAAAAGGTTTAGGCCAAGTGAATCCAGCTTGGTTGCTTCTTCAACTTCGTCTTCTCCTTTTTCCTCTCATCTTTGAGATCAGACATGGTCATCACGAGTTGATTGACCTCTAGTTTGAGTTCCTTAATCCGTTCTTCAGAAGCCTTCTTCTCTGAGGAAACGTTGTCGAGCTTAGAATGCAACCAGTCCAGCTTAAAACCGGCTTGTGTCAGATCATACAAATCCTTGGAAGCTTTGCTCAGTTCAGCTTCGGTGAGATAACAGAGAGGCGTGTGGTAAAGAACCCCGATGGTGTGGCAGAGAAGGTTCATGTAATTATTCCTGAGATTTTGGTTTTGCACTTTAACATGATCTGTTGTTTCTGGATATGTCTGAAAAATCCACTTTGCTAACGTCATGTGAGAAGCATCAATCACGAAACCATTGACTCTGATCTTTCTTCGTCTATGCAACTGAAACAGCTGGTTCCCCATGATGACTTAGCTTTTGGAATTCTCAGAGCAAAATTAGTTTTCTTTTGGTTTATTTTCTCTTCATGAATGAAAGTTTTTTTCAGAACTCCATCTTTATATATAGAGGCAGCAAAAGAAGCCTAAGACTTTATAATTTCTATATCAAATCGGACTCGAGTTTGTTAATCCTTTTTAGATATTATTTTGGTTTTGGGTTTACTTGAAAACAAGATAAAAAATCATGTATTTATATATATTATTTTAATCTTTAAAAAGAATTTGAATTAGGAATTAGCTAGTGAAAAAAATAAAGGATAAATAAATTAGGTTTAGTTGGCAATACAAAATAATCGTGTATCACAGAAAATTAAAAGAAAATGGTCAGATCAGGCAAATCCATCAAACAAATTAGACGAAGATGGTCTAGTCTTATAGACCTAATTAAACTACTACCGTTGGGTGAATTCCAAACCGGAAGTACATAGTATATATATAGACAAAAACTGAAAATACTACAAAACCATGTTTGGCTGATAAAAAAAAGCGCTGAAATTAAATAAAAATTAAAGTAGAGGTATTCATGTCTTGCTGCAGAAGAAACCCTAGGCAAAATAAGCCCTAACGAACTATGGATTCTTCAACTTGGCCTTCTCCTTTTCTAACCCAGTTTTGACATCAGACATCATAAGCTCAAGTTTCTTGACTTGTTTTTCAAGTTCCCCGATCCGAGCTTCAGAGGCACGACGGTTCTTCCTGTCCAAGCAAACCATCCCAAGCTTCAACCTTAACCATTGCAGATTAAAACCCGACTTGAGTCAGATCAGACAAAATCTCGGAATCCTTGCTTATTTCCGACTTGGAGAGATCATGTGGAGACTTGTAGTAAAGTGTCTGAATGACGCCAAAGAGAAGGTTCATGTACGTTGTTCTTAGTTTTTGGTTTTGCAGTTTAACTTTCACTGCAGTTTCTGGGTGGTGCTGAAAAATCCAATTCGTTAGCTTCACCTGTGAAGGATCAACAATGAAGTCAGTGACTATAATTTTACTTTGTGTCTCCATTTGGTTCCCCATTTGTATCCTTCGATTCGATACTGGTATGCGCCTTCAAGAAAAGACCACAAAAAAAAAGTATAGAACAAATTTTATTTGATTCTTTGCATGATGATGGCTATTGCTTATAACTCCTTTTAATAGAGGAGCAAATCCGAATGAGAACTTTGCAATTTCTAGATAAATTCGAATCTTTTTTTTTTTTTGAAACACCAATAAATTTGAATCTAATTAGTTAATTTTCGTTTTGATTTCTTGAAACAAGAAAGCAATAAACAAGAATCATATCTAATCAGTGGTATTTTAGATTTTCTTTTTCTTTTCTTTTTTTTTTGAGCCAGAAATTACGGGATTACAACAAGAATATTTTAGTTTTGATTGGCAAATACTCTATGGTAGAATCGTGGAAATGAAATGGATGATTTGGTTTTGGCACTAAACCCCAATATATGCACTGATTTGGCAAAAAAAAAAAAAAAAAAAAAATTCAGTTGAACCAAACTATAGTGGGGAAAAAAATTAACTTCCGCTATCGATGTGGAAGTGATCATGGATTCATGAGAAGAACCTAGATGGTAAAAGTCGCTAATTCATTTCTTCAAGATTTGATGTGTTAAAGACATGAGAAAATAGTTTATAAGAGTATGTATACAAGATGGGACTTGTAGGCTAATTATTTCGCATCTTGAAGATTTGGATGATCCAATGTTTTCACGTATCGCTACAGTCGGCAAGTCTTGTAAGCTGTAAATTTGTAATTATGAAATAAATCACATTGGGTTTCATTTAATGGAGTTGGACAGTTGCTTACGGGCTGACTATATATCAAGCCCATTCACTGTCAAAGCCCGTTCAATGTAAATTTTTTTATTATAAATCACTTGAGAAATCAATTGAATGCCAAGATTTTTACAATAGCGGCTGTGAAGAAGGCAACGAGCTCTGTTTCTTTCTCAGACGAGACATGATGATCCAATACACAAATCCTGCGATGATGAAACTGAAAAACAAAGCGTTGTCATATACAACGACGAAACCATTCGAGATCTTCGACAAAGCTCCGATCTTGTGCAGAAATCCAGGCACGACTGGGATTATTCCGGCGACCAAAGCCACGATGGCTGCGACATTATATCCCTTGGAAAAGTAATATTCCCCGGAGGGGCTAAGAGAGTACAAATCTCCAATGTTCAGTTTCATCTTCTTGATCAGGTAATAATCGACGAGGAGTATGCCGCCAATTGGACCAAGAAGGGCTGAGTATCCGATGAGCCATGTGTACACAAAGCTCTCACTAGATTTGAGCAATCTCCATGGCTGACACACGATTCCAAGAACTGCGGTCAAGAAGGCTCCTCTCCCGAATGTGAAAAACTTAGGGCTTAGATTCACAAGGGCATTTGCTGGCGCGACCACGTTTGCAGCTATGTTTGTAGTGAGTGTGGCTAGGGAGATTCCGAGGATAGCGAGCAGAGTTGTGGCGATGCCCCCTATTTGACCGAGAAGCTCGATTGGATTGGAGATGACTCTTCCAAAGATGATGCTTGTGGAGGAAGTAACTGCTACGCCAACGAACGTGAACAAACCCATGAAAACGGGAAGACCAGCTTGACCAATGATCTGATCGGTCTGGGATTTGGCGAACCGGGAGAAATCGGGGATGTTTAAAGCCAGAGTTGCCCAGAAACTTATGTTTGCGGTTAGCGACGGGAAAAAGAGAGTCCAAAACTGAGCAGAGGTCAGCTTGGATGACAAGGAAAGCATGTGACCAAATCCCCCGGCTTTGATATATGACCAGACGAGGAGACAGGACGTGAGAGTGATCAAAATTGGAGCTGAGTACTTTTCGAGCTTTCTGATTCCGTCCATTCCTCTCCAAACAATACAAAGCTGAGCCAACCAGAAGACAATGAAACAAGAGAACTCAAGCGGAGAAGTGCCAAGCCAAGGTAGTGTATGAGATAAAGCAGAGTTTTTAATGTGACCCGGTAAAAGCAAGAAGATAGCTTCTCCTCCTATCCATGTCTCGATACCGTACCATCCACAACCTACTAATGCTCTGAGTAGAGTCGGGATGTGTGCTCCACGGATGCCAAACGATGATCTAGCAAGGACAGGGAAGGAGATTCCGTACATAGTGCCAGGCTGAGCCGTGAGGACGAGCGGCACGAGTAGTATTAGGTTGGCAGCAACCACTGTTGCTATCCCTTGCCACCACGCCATGCCAAGGTCAACTAGGCTCCCAGCGAGGTAATAAGTAGGCACACCAACTACGAGACCGATCCATAAACTTGACATGTCCAACCATGAAAACGTTCTCTGGCTTGGTGTCGTCGGTTTCAAGTCGTCATTCGTGAGGGATGGGTCGAACTGGGATTCGTCGTACCCCAAGTCATCGAATTCTGAGCCAGTCATCGCCGAGAACCTTGGGCGGATGAGACCGGATCGGCTGAAACCCAATTTGTCACCACGCCTGTGACTTTTATGTTGCGAATCAAACTTAGACGCAGAAGAAGTGTTGTGGCTTGAAGCTGTTGTGAAGGAGACATGCTGATCAAGTTTAGCTTTTGTCTGGGATCTTAAGGAAGTAAAAGAATGCTGATTGTGTTTGTGGGGATGAAGATTGAGATGGAGACCAAGGCTTAAGCAATTGGAGACCATCGTGTCTTCTCTCTCACACACAAGAGAGAGAATTGTGAGATGGATATTGTGCGTTGGTGTTGTGTTTAAGTCCTTTGAGAAACATGTGGTTGGGAGATGAACCATGTGTTTTGTGGAAGTTTCGTCGCTCTCACATCTCATATTTTATTTTTTCCATATTTATTTTCTTCCTTTAATATATCGAAACTAAAAAAGATTCTATTTCCCTATTATATTTTTTATTTAAGCTAAATAGAATCTCATTTTCATGCTACTCAATTCGTTGACTTTTATTAACCTACTCATTGAGTCGAAAATAACTCAACTAAAGAACGTGATTTGATCCCTAAAGACGTACTGTATTTATTATATCGTAGCCATAATTTTCTTTCTTAAGTGTATTTGATTGATACAGCATACATGACATAGTCCAAAAGCAACTCGAACACTTTTTTCTTACTCTTTTATTTGACCCAAGAACAAAAGAGCCACATTGACTCGTATACTACACAGTACACACACAAGAACAGAGTAGGTCATAGAAGTGTGACCAACCTTTTGGCCTCTGGTGAAGATGGTTATTCTTTCAAGCCATCAATCTCTTTTTCCCACTTCAATCCAAACATTTGACGGCCAAAAGGAACGATCAGGTTGTACCTAAAAACCTGCCCAGAAACAAGAGACCACATAAGCAAAACCATTATACATCGCAAATAGAATCTTGATTCTTAGTTGACTACTTACCATGTTGTTGATTTGTTTGAGTTCTTTTTTCAGTAAATCTGATCTCTCTTCCCAACCCGATTGGTCTTCCTTGAGTTTCATTGTCCATGCTTTCTTCAGTGAAACTCTCCATTCTTTTGCTTTGTTTCTTATCTCTTTGTTGAGTTCCACCCATTCGGGAGCAAACCCATTCTTGTTAAGAATCCTATACAATGTATCCTCAGCTGGGTCTGCGTGAGGATTTGTGTGGAGGTTCAAGGGTTTGCCTTTACCGGGTAAATTCTCAAAGTGGCCTTCTTCCATTGAATGCCATATCCTTTGCTCAACCACGTTGACTATGTCAGTCTCTGACCTGCAACATCATCCTATGTTAGCATCCGTTCAAGCATGTCAACTCAATAACATATTTCACAAGAATAAGAATCTCATTTGGAAGATTAACCACAATACAAGAACAAAAACAACAAATTTTACGCTTTCTCTGACCAAAAAAAAAAATGTCATAGCAATATAGCATCCAACCATAAATAGCAAAGCTACTGCGCGATCGTGTCAACATCCAAATAACAAAAGACTCAGCAACATACTCCGATGCATCGCATATAAGCCAGTTGTTCTACCTATTGATACATCACCAACGCTACTACTACTTATTAAATAAAAGGTTGATGACAGTCCTAAAGACTGGGCCTCTTTTAGATTGAAGAGCCTCTCTCACAGCTTTCTCATCAGGCACAAAACCCTTTCCCTTCATTTCTTGCAACAACTGTCTAGCTGAATCCTCTTTTTCCTCTTTTACAAAAGCTTCGAACACTGGAGTGTAAGTGGCAGCGTTGGGGCTAATGCCAATTCCCATCATTTCCAACAAGTACTTCTTCGCGTCCTTAAGTGTTCTGCCATCCGCTGCGAGCCCTTTAATCAATACTGTATATGTATAGGCATTAGGCAAAACGCCACAGGAAAGCATACGCATGAAAACCTTGAGAGCCTCCTTGGCCTGGCCTGCATTAGCATAGGCCTCCACGATAGCAGTATGAGCCACCACCTCTGGCATTTGATTTTTATCTTTGATCTGAGAGAAGAGCTCGAGCGCCTCATGTGTTCTCCCGTCTTTAGACAACGCATCAAACATCTTCACAGCTTCATTGGTAAAACCCTCTGTTCTCATCTTGTGGAATATTGCTTGGAGATTCTTAGCATCTTCTGGTTCCTCAATCGCCGGTTTCTTGCTGAATGGGTCATAAGGAGGTGGAAGCTCCGGCTTGCCAGAATCTTCAATTACCGGAGTTTCCTCATCTGAATCATCATCAGACAGAGAGAAATTGACTTTGGTGTTAACTCGCTTAGTCTCTGAGCTGAATTGCCTCACAAAAACTCCACCGCAAAACCAAGGAAACAGTGAATTTGAATTGCGCTTGGACCTTGAAATTGAAACGTGAAGAAGAAAATGCTAAATCAAGGTAAGAGAAGTATACTGATATCTGAATTCAACATTCTGTAGTTTTGATTGATTTCGCAACGAAACCTATGAACCCTAAGTATGTTAAAAATTCGATTCCAAAGTCCACAGAAATATGAAAAAGAGAAGTATAGAAATCGGATAGAGACTATACCTTACAAAATCGCGCCTGCCACGTAGCTCCGGCGGAAGTTTCCGGTCATGGACTGCGTCAATCACGGAAGAGAAACGGTCAGTGACAGTACTCTTCTTCTCTCTCCTCTTCGATCCCGCCGTCAAATCCTCGGAAGACGACCACCAAGAGGACGAGGACGAATAGCAGGCCAAAACTCTACCGAACTTAGAAAACTCGCCGTCGTTAACCGCAAATGAAGTGATATCTGACGCCGAGCTGCAAATCCCGAGGGAGAAATACAACCGTCGTGACAAGGATGACGCAGCCAATGACCTCGCGAGACGAACCGCCATGGCCGGGCCTCAGGGAGAGTCGGAATGTTCTGGACCTGTGCCTAATTGCCTTATGTAACCCGCCCGGTAGAGTGATTTAGAACGCGCCGTTTACACATCTACACATCTTGCCGTTTCCTTTCAGATTCCAGCAGTATGTGCCGTTTTATTAAGCTGCGGCCCTATATAAAATTGGTCCAGTTATTAAGGCCCAAGGCCCCAAGGTGTCGAAGTCTATGATATCAAGTCAAGTTACTTAAAAGAAACGGCTAAATCCTATGTGTCACATACCGCAACTGTAAAATCATAACGGCTAAATCGCTGGTACTGTTAAACTCTTTTTGGTGTTTCTCTATCTTTATGGTCGTGTCGGTGTTCGACGCTTTTCAAACCCTAGTAAATGGTATTGATCCTCCCTTCTTCTATTTTTGCTTTTGAATAGAAAACTTTCTTTGTTACTTTTACATAATAGTTGTTGTTGAAGTTTCGTAACCACAAAGAAGTACAATTTAATTTTTACAGCTTTGAATATGTAACGTGATTTATTGACATGCGTAGACATTATATACTTTTGAATGAGAAAAGTTTGGTTGTTTGCCACCACTCATGAGATTACTGTCAAAAAATTATTAATTTTATGAAAAAGGTGTATCAGACCAAAAAATATATAAGGTGTCTAGTAAAAAACTCAAAATTCATGTTAATTTCTTTACATATCTTTGATCATTGTGACAGCATAACTTGTCCATCACATCATCAGTTTAGAAGTTGTACCAACAACAGTTAGAAACTGTATTATAAGACATGATGCATGCTATATCAGAAGTTCATGTTTTAACATAATCATGTTTTTTGTCCGTATATCTCTATAATATTTCATGATTTGAGATATATAATGAGAAGATAATGGTGAAGATGAATAGGAATAATTGTATTATTGTAGCAAGTTGTATAAATTATATATATAAGAAAAGAAAAATGTTGTCTTATTTACTCAGTCGTTCGTTGTGCTGTCCAAGACGAAACGCTGTTTTTGTTTGTTTGTTTGTAATGCTAAATAGATATTCTAACAAGGACAAAAACGAGTTAATTTTTAATAAAATATGAAACTTGAGATCTGATCATCGTTGACGCCAAAAAGGAGAATATATTCGGACATTTTTTCTCCCCTACCCCAAAACAATTCGCATATATAACTTAGTAACACACTAGTAGTGCTCTAATAAAACGTGTCTCAGTTTCTGCTGTAATTTCCTCGACTTCGATTTTGGTGCTTCGATCATTCATCCTTCAAGCTCTTACGTGTATGCCAGGGTGAGGTTTTGTTTTCAGCACTTTCTAGATTGAGCTATTCTTTAAACCTTAAAGCAAGTAAGAGCAACTATTGTTCATATTCTTTATATGTAAGGATGCTTTCTTGGGAGTTTAAACTCATTCTTTTGATCTTTGAAAATTTGTTAAAAAATTAGAGAGGTTCACTTGAAATCAATCTATGTCTCCGATTTTTTCCTCAACATCGTCTTCACTCTGCCTTTTTATGCAATATTTTTGGCATATGACAGAAATTAATATGAATATTTTTTTTAATATATGTAAATAAATCAATTTCTATATATGTAGAGTTATTTCCCTTTAATCCCCTTTTTCTATCCAAATTTATTTGTTTTAATCGTTATCTAATCGTATCCATCGCTTTACTAGTTGCACCCTTTTGAACTGAAGACCTAGAGAAGCCAGGGGGCATGTAATGAACACTGAATTCGCTTTGAAAGCTCGAGGAGAAAAATCGAATTAGTCAGCAGAGATGGAGGAGGAGACGGAAACTAGGGTTTTTCTATCAAACGAACAACATCAAGAAGAAGAACCATCGTTACCACGTTCCATGGTGATCTCTCTCTATCTCGGCTATTTTCTTGCTCGATGGGGTGCAAGGTCTGATCAAATCATCAAATATATCTTGGTAGATTAATACGTAACGTGATTACCTAAGATTGTTTAATATGAATTTGCAGAACTTGGGAATTCTCTGTTGCTCTGTATATGATTTACCTATGGCCAAACTCTCTGTTTCTCACTGCCATGTACGGTGCTGTTGAATCCGGTTCCACCGCCATTTTCGGTCCCATTGTAGGTCAAATGATTGATGGAATGAGCTATGTTAAAGTTCTTAGACTCTGGCTGGTTACTCAAAACCTCTCCTTCATTGTTGCTGGTGGTGCAGTCGTTGCTTTGCTTGTAGTTCCTGATCTTAAGTCTCAGAATTTCCCGGTTTTCGCAACATTGGTCGTGTTGACGAATCTTTCTGGCGCCATTGGGGTACTCTCTACTCTTGCAGGCACCATTCTAATCGAACGAGACTGGTAAGTTTGAGTTTTTTAATACATTCACTTCATAATGGCATTGTAACTTCACTTTTTGATATGAAGGTATGTTGTCTTTTTGTTACAGGGTTGTGGTTATGTCGGAAAGTCATTCGCCTGCAGTTTTAACAAGAATGAATTCGGTTATTAGGGGAATTGACTTGAGCTCGAAGCTACTGTCTCCGGTTGTTACTGGTTTGATCATTAGCTTTGTATCTCTTAGAGCATCAGCGATCACATTCGCAGGTTGGGCAACCATAACAGTGTGGATTGAGTATTGGCTCTTTATCTCTGTGTATAACGGTGTTCCTGCCATAGTACAAAGCAACGAGAGAAGGAGTTTAAGGCTGTCTCAATCGCTAGCGGAAGAGACGGATATTGCATCTAGTTATGATGTTCCTCTTTTACAGGGAACAACCGAAGATGAGTCTTATGGGAACACGCAACGTAGAAGCGGAATCTTGAGGATTCTTGATAGAATCTCTGAGTCCTCTTTTGTTGGTGCGTGGAGGAATTATCTCAGTCAAGAAATTGTGCTCCCTGGAGTTGCTCTAGCTCTATTGTTCTTCACTGTTCTCAGGTTTCTTTTGCCCTCTCTTTTCAGCCCTTTGTGTTTGACTTTTGTTTTGCAGATATGTAATTAATTAGTTTGCTTTTTGAAATAGCTTTGGAACATTGATGACTGCGACACTGGAGTGGAAAGGGATACCTACTTATATCATTGGTCTAGGCAGAGGAATCAGTGCAGGTGTTGGACTAGCTGCTACAGTCGTGTACCCTCTCATGCAATCCCGCCTCTCACCCCTCAGAACAGGACTCTGGTCTTTCTGGTCTCAGGTACATATATATAGTACTATATTCGAAATCTAACGTAACATAAAAACTGTTAGCATACATCAGATAAAAGCAATACATAGTTATCCTAAAGATATTTTAGTTATTTGAATTTGTTATTGATGTTGGGTTCTTGTTTCTGTAGTGGACCTGTCTATTAGTCTGTGTTGGATCCATTTGGGTTGAAAAGGAGAAATTAGCATCATACATGCTCATGTCTGGAGTTGCTGCTTCTAGGCTTGGCTTGTGGATGTTCGATCTCGCGGTAATCCAACAAATGCAGGTAGGAATTTTAAGCTGAAATTTACTTTGTTTAACTATTGCTTTATAAGTCATTGAGTATGTACTTTGGAACATTGCTTTAGGATCTTGTTCCGGAACCAGACCGTTGTGTGGTTGGAGGTGTACAGAACTCGTTGCAAGCGGCTCTTGACTTGATGGCTAATCTTTTGGGTATTATTGTATCTAATCCTAAGGTAATTACTCAACATCACCAAATCTTGATCCATAAGTTCTCTTTTTCATAATGTTTGTTTTTGTTACATATGGTTTTAAAATTTGTGTTCAGGATTTTTGGATGTTGACATTGATCTCATTTGGCACGGTTTCGTTGGCGGGGTTACTCTATACAGTTCATCTCTATCGTATCCGAAAGCATCTATTTCACTTAGAGAAGATCCCTTTACTGAACAACTTATTTTCATGAAAATGAGGATTATGTATCAACATATATTTTCTCTAAAATTTCACCAGTACTGTTCGAATCTTTCTTTTTGTAAATCAATGTTCAAAACTATTTAAACTTGGCGACATGTTGTGTATGATATTGTTAAATTATCAATCACAGTATATATATAGCACAGAAGCTAAACGCCGAGAGCAGTAACGTGACCCACGTGTGAGAGTATCATATGTCTCGACCTTCTTCGACCTTGGGTGTCCTCTCAACGTATAGAATCTTCTGACCTACTTCGTCACATTACAAAAAGTTATTAAAACCTCAATAACAATTAGCTCAATCTATTCCTAAGAACAGCTGATTTGGTATTTAATTTATGTTCTTCAGATATAATAAACTAGCTCAGCCAAAAACTACAACTATTCAAACAAAACAAAAAAATACAAACCATGTTTTACCTATTAACCTTCCGTTCAAATGAAGCATGGCTTGTCCAGCACTATCCTCTCTTTCAAACTCAACGAAAGCAAATCCTCGTGACTCTCCTCTAGAATCCTTTGCAAGAACCAATCTTAGAACCTTTCCGAAATCCGAAAACATGAGAATCAACATTTCTTCAGAGACTTGGGCATCAAGACTTGATATATACAAACTCGTGAATTTGCTTTGACGAGTAGCAGATCCGTGATTATCATCGTCGTTGCTCATCTTAAGCTCTGTTCCAACCCTTCATGGTAATAAATGTAAAATGTAATGCGTCTCTTTGTAACAAAAATAGCAAAAAGTAGATATGTATTCAAATGCACTTAAATTCTAACTAAAAGAGTGTTTACAGTTTTTGACTATGACTACTTAGATTTAATATTTTTAAGTATATATAGGGTGGGAAATTATATTACCTTTTTTTATAACTCATAAAGATTTTAATTGTTTTATAATTCGGATATATGACAAAAGGAATAAAATAGCGAAGAAAAATTAATGGTATAAAAAGATAAATAATTTGTAAAAAGCCAGAAAAAGGTTAATAAGATTAAATAAATAATGTTTGTACTCCAAAATGTCACTGCGCTGCTTCTTAGCAAAATTTGGTGACTCAAACAAAATATCTTTCATAATTTCATAATAAAAAATTATAACAAAACATATATTAAGATATTAGATGGGCCAAAAGGACAGAGAAAAATATACAGTGGTGGACAGACCTGTGGGAGAGGAGATACGACGACGGAAGACTATTAAACATAGTTGCCAATACAATCGCCGCCATCACCAGCATGAATAATAGCACTGATGACGTCGTTTACCGTTTTGTGCTCTGTCAAGAAGAGAACCTAATGCAGAGAAGGAGATAGTGAAGAATACGATTAGTGAGATATGAAGATGGAAATTGTATCCTTATTATCATCTACTTATTAAATCTGCTCTCATCATTTAATGCTTTTTACTGAATTAGAAACCGTGTTTAATGTTTTTCTGGCTCTAAATGGTCCAGATTCAAATTAATGTTGCTTTCTAATTCCATCCTATACAAGTTTTGTGTTACTTTCATGTGAACAATAAATTTAAAGAGATGAATTTGTAATGCTAACATCAATTATTTTTTATTTTTTTTGACCCTGTTGATTATTTTGTATAATATCTACAAAGAAAGTAAATAGAGAAATCGTATTTTTTTTTATACATAAACTATGAGAATATATCATATACCTCACTGTTAACAACTAAAAAAAAAAAAAAACTTGGTTTTATAGACCTGTTAAATGTCCACGTTTATGTGAAATAGGTAGTTGAGACATCTCTTTTTGAAAAAGAGTTATGAAAAATTACAGAAGAAGAGCTTACTTGCCTGAAACTATACATACCTTATTTCAATCATCCCAAAAAAAGCTTCATGCAAGAGATTCACTCTTTAGAAGATTTTTTTTTTTTTCGTTTTTTTCTTAAACATGTATATCCACAACAACAAAAAAATATAAATATAAAAAGTTGACGCGAATGATTCATAAGTACGTCATGTTCTAGTTAGCTATAGATTGTGCCCATAAAGTAATTGAAGAAGCTAAACTAATGCTTACCAAAGTAGTAATAACAATCTGAAAATCTGAATATTCCGTATTTAGTTATTTAACATTTATAGAATAACAAAGATGCATTCATCACCAAAGTCACGTGCACCACTCCGCTATAATTTTTCGTCCTACTAAAAACGATCGAGACCGATGAAGAAGACTAGGACCATTGCCCATATTGATGTGATTAAAATCAGAAAGCCCACTGGCTCTTCCGCGGCTCACGTTTTAAACCGGCTATAACAAACCATTTGAGGACAAGGTCTTGTTGTTTTTTTTTCTTTATTAAAGGACAGTGTCTTCTTGTTTGACTAGATATTTTGTGAACACGTTTTTTGTAGTATATAGTTGTTATCGATCCATTATTTGATTTTTGATTTAAGATATAAGTTCAATTTTTTTTTAAGTAGGTTTGAGTTAGATCTATCTATATATGAATAGCAGGTACGTTAAGCTTTCGTACTACTCAACGGTAATATATTTTAGAACGTTTTGTTGAACATAATGTAACTATGTACATGAGTTACAACTACATGCTTAGGGTATAATATAAATATAGATTATGAAAAACAATTAAATACTGTATGTATAATTGTTTCCAGTATTTATTATTGCAAACACTCTCGTATTTATGTATACGCATCATGATTTGCTTATCCAGTTTTCTTTCCGTCAAAGATTCGTTGTCTTTTATAGGCCAATCCCTAGAAATGGTCCACATTTTTAAAATTTTAACAAGAACAAAAAGAAAAAGATTTTGTCTTATATCTTTAACAAATATCCGGTAAGGTTGGCTTATAAATAAGAATACCCTTAATTCAACTCCTTCACATACTCTCTCTTTCACATAATAAAGAAAAAGGCATTTGTTCCAAATTTCGAAAATGGATTCCATGATAAATCTCGTCGTGCCACTCTTCCTCGTCTTTTTCTCTTCTCTCATCTTTGGTAATTCACAGTTAGCTTATATATGTCTCATCAGTTTGGGATTTCTAAAATCTGTATGGCTAAATTTTTGAAGTTACAATTTTGTTCAATTTTATTTTGGCAGGAGACATCACTGGAGTGGAGAGCTCCAAGCATCATCATCACCATCATCATCACCATCATTACTCGTACAGTTCAACAAAGCTATTTGTGTTTGGAGATTCTTACGTCGATACCGGAAACATAAAGAAACAGGAAGCTGTAGTCCCATGGGCAGTCCCTTATGGTAACACATTCCCCGGTACACCCTCCGGCCGTTTCTCTGACGGCCGTGTCTCTACCGATTATTTAGGTAGGTACCTCTGTGAGCGTAACTAAAACGTTCTCTTCGTCGACTTCTTTATTTATTAGGAAGAATTTGCTATTTTACTGGGCCTTGTGAAACAACTATTTCATGTTATGCTCTGGTCATGGGAAAAACTTGGTTATATTTATATGATTTAATAATGTATTGTTGACGTTAATGTGATTTTTTTTAGGGAACAACAATGTTAATGGTATATACATCTTATGTTAGTAGCCAATGAAAGTTAAAATACATACCAACAAATACTAATACAGTACTGGTTATGGTTGAATACTTGCATGTTTTAAAAAAAGTATTCCTGAATTTGAAATTTCCAAATTTTTTCAATTCATTAATTAATATATTAAATGGTCTGCTCATTAATGTTGCTGATTTACTTATTTGTATTCAAACACATGCTTATAAAAATACAATTATTATGCAGCAAAAGTACTGAAGATAAAATCACCCATTCCTTATCAATTTAAAGATCACGCGGGACACGATCAGTTACAGTATGGGATGAACTTTGCGATCGGAGGAACTGGAGTCTTCGAAACTACGAGCTCAAATTTCAATATGACGTATCAGATCAATCTCTTTGAGCAACTCATCGGCGATGTCTACTCTCCATCCGACCTCTCATCTTCCCTAGCTCTCGTCAGTGTTGCTGGCAATGACTACTTAACTTACGTTGCTAAACATGGCATAAACATCGTAAGGAAACACGATTTCTTATATACTCATTTTATTACATTTTAGCCCTTTTGGAATTCAGTTTAGGGTCGGTTTAAATAAATTAATGTTTATTACAGTTATATATTTTGAACTGAAAACCAAATCAAATGAAATTCTTATTAGTCCATAGAACCAGTTTAAGCTATAAGTTTCATGATCATCCAACACGTTCTTTTCTCGAGGTTCTAACAAAACCTACAACAAAAAATCTCCAATCTTGCTCGCAATCTTAATTAGATATATTAATGATAAAAAAAGATAGTTTAATTGATTCTTGATTCTTATCACAGGGGATCATTCAATCCATGACGCAAGTCATTCATCAAACCAAGGTTAATATGCGGCGGATCCATGCCTTGGGAGTGAAAAAGGTAGCAATACCGTTACTACAGCCGCTCGGGTGCCTCCCCTTCTTCGCCAAAGACCAGAAGTGCAACCCCAATATAAACACGTTGGTTTTCGTACACAACAGCGCATTGCGGGAAGTAGTGGCCAATCTCAACAAGGAGACCAAGCAGTCTGCTTTCATGGTCATTGACTACTACAACGCCTTCTTGACCGCCTTCAACAGCAAAGGAGAGAATCCAGGCAAGAAAAAACAAAACAATATCCTTGTATTCCATATTTTTCCCCTCAAGCCTTATTATGTATGTGTGATTGGTTTATGGAAATGTAGGGAGTAAAAGGTTTGAAACTCCGTACAAAGCATGTTGCGGAGGCCTTTGCGGGTCCGTGTACAAGAACGGTCAGAAGAATTATACCTTATGCGATAATCCCACGTCTGCTTTCTTCTGGGATGGACTTCACCCTACTCAGGAAGGATGGAAATCGGTTTACTCCGCTTTAAACCTAACAGCATTTTCGACTTGATGGATTACACGAAATGTGTTTGAGATCAGATCTCAAAAGTTCTTCATCGTTGAGTGTTTTCTGCTTTTATAAATAGTTGTTATGTCTACGTCTTTTGAGTGTGTCGTTCTATAATTCCTGCATGCAAGGCTTTGTGCCTCTATCTTTTTTATTGTGTGTTTAAGAATAAAAGTGTAAACTTTAAGATTGAAATAAAACACTCTTTGTATTATTATGCTCTGTCTTTTTACACACTCTGTTTCTAATTAAAGATCACACGTATACTACTTATGTGATTTTTTTATCCTTGGTTCCACACAGCAAGTTTATTAACAAAGTTTCAGATGACAAAAGAAAAGATGGAGAGGAAAAAAGAAAAGGGTAACGCACAACTCTCTTTTTTTTTTATCAATATGTAATAAATTTAAATTTGTGTAGAGACTGGAGACACAATAACTTTGACCGAGACTATAACGGTACTATAAGCTTTTAGTTTTACCCTACTCTGATTAATTTAGTAAAGTTTACCATCCCATTAAAAAGCATCTGCCGCATTATTACCAATAAGGTCAATCATACTAACACAAATCACTGGGTTATATAAATTATTTAAGTGACGCTTATTTGTTTATACTTTAAAGACCAACTACTGTGTATAGTGAAGTTTAAATCTTCTAATTATCAAAATGATGAAGGAAAATAATATAGTGAAGTTTCACTGGTTTAAACCATACCGACCATGACGTCAAAAAAGAATTATTGTATATATATTGACTGTATTATCTTTAGCCAAAAAAAAACGTGACTGCAGTGTTGTCAAACTTCAGTATAGACTATAGAGTGTTTCCGCAAAACTTTTTGGATCCGACTAAATTGGAAAATTAGATGAGAACTATCGATTTGGGGAGAAATAGGAATATAACTATCGATTCGGGTAGCTTGAAGACGAGATTAAAGTTATGTGTAGTTCTAATACGATGTAATAGTTATCGGGGGGAAATAGGTCGTCAATCCATTCGATTGATTTGGATAACGTGAAAGCAGAGAAAGCTGCCGCTAAATCGAGTCCTATGTTATTCTTTTTCTTTGACAACAACTTCACAACCGATCTTATCGAAGCTGGTCTTAAATCGAATTAAATCAAATTTTGATTATGTAGAAGTTGGATTTGTTGCTTGAAGAACCGGGTGAAGAAGACAATATTGGATCGGATCATTTAAAGGGTCGAGTCGGGTTTAAAATTTGGTTTTATACCAGGATTACGTTGGTTTTAATTGGGTTTGGTTCGTAACCCGTTCAAACCCAGAAAATTGGAAAATTAGATTAGAACTATCGATTTGGGGAGAAATAGGAATATAACTATCGATTCGGGTAGCTTGAAGACGAGATTAAAGTTCTGTGTAGTTCTAATATGATGTAATAGTTATCGGGGGGGGGGGGGAAATAGGTCGTCAATCCCGGATATTACTATATTAGTCAATGTTGATTTCGTTGAATCTTTTCTATTATTTCAGAAATATATTTTAGAATCCAACCTTGTCAAGTTATAATTAATAAAATTAGAGAATATGAAAAAGAAAAAAAATAAAACTGTATTCCATTCGTAATGCGAATTATTCATAATTACATCATTTTCTAGTTTGCTATTAACCGTGCCCATAATTGATGGTAAACTAGTGAAAACTCATGCTACCAACAAATCTAAAAAGACTGTCCACGATAAATCTTTTGTCTTACTACAAACGATTGAGACCGCGCGAAGACGCGGACCACTTTCTCATATTGGCGGTATATGGCCACTGATGCAGTGATGCGAACAAAATCAATCAGAAAGCCATTGCATTTCCACGGCTCACGTTTTAAATTGGCTATAACAACCATATATGAAGACAAGTTCTTGTTGTTTTTACTCAAGTAAAGGATAAGGTCTCATTGTTTGATTGTAGATATTTTTTTGAAGATGTTTTAATTCTTGTAGTATAGTTGGTATAGATGAGATCTAATTGTTAGAATATATATTATTGATTATCCAGTTGTCTTTATAAATTATAAATTCAATCTTCTAAAAATAAAAACAAATTATAAGAGAACATATAAATCTTCTAATAAATAGCAGGTTGAATATGATACTTCAGGATTAATCATTGAATATAGGGTTTCTTGAATATATATATAATTTTGAAATTTTTTTATAGGTTATACCGAAAACGTTTTTTTGGCACTCATTGGGATTTAAACTTCTTGAAAAATCCGGTAGGGTGGGTTTATAAATAAGAAGAATAGTACCCTTGGATTCAGTTCTCTAAGTTTCATTCTTTTAACTCACCTCTTTCACAAAAGAAAGAAACAATTTTCGAAAATGAAGTCCGTGATAACTCTCGTCCCACTCTTACTCCTCTTTCTTTCTTCTCTCCTCTTTGGTAGTTCACAATTATCTTCTATTTATATATATAACATTAGTACTATATGTTTAATTTTAAAAGTTACAGTTTTGTTCAACTTATTTTTGCAGGAGACATCACTGGAGTGGAGAGCTCAAAGCATCATCAGCGTAACTCATACGGTTCAACAAAGCTGTTTGTGTTTGGAGATTCTAACGTTGATACCGGAAACCTGAAGAAAAATGAGTCTGAAGCATGGATAGTCCCTTATGGTATCACATACCCTGGTACACCTTCCGGCCGTTACTCTGACGGCCGTGTCTCTACCGATTATCTAGGTATGTTGCCTCTATGAGCGTAACTAAAACGTTAACTTGTCAATTTCACTTCTTCTAATACTGATAATAAAATGTTAGGAAGCATTTGCTATTTTACTCCTATTTTCAATGTCACGTTCTAGATGTTGTTGATTATATTATGCGCTAGCTAGGCATTGGAAAAACTTGGTTATATTTATATCTTTATCTAATTATGTCATCTGTACTGTTGGCGTTAGTGCGTTATTTACTACATGTTATATTAGAAGCCAACCCAAGTTTATATATATACAAAAAGAATATTTACTATGGTGGAATATTTTCTTAAAATGAAATTCCTGAATTTGAAATCTCATTCTTTTTTTTTCTTTTTTTTTATGCTTATTGATTTTTTTGGTAAATGTGTGCAGCCAAATTTCTGAGGATAAAATCACCCATCCCATATCAAATGAAAGATCACGTGGGACATGAACGGTTACAATATGGAATGAATTTTGCGTACGGAGGAACCGGAGTCTTCGACACGGTTTATCTTAAAGGTTTGGATATGACATATCAGATCGGTCTCTTTGAGAAACTCATTGGCGATATCTACTCTCCATCCGACCTTTCTTCTTCCCTCGCCCTCGTCAGTGTTGCTGGCAATGACTACTTTACTCACATCGTCGACAATGGCATATCCTTGGTAAGGAGAATTAACCACGTTTTCTTATAAACTCATTTAATTAATTTTTATTATTTCTGAAAATTTATAACTTTCTAGTCCAACAAAAATATGACTAAAAGTATTTTGGGAAAAAACTTACAAATTATCTACTGTATATAAAACATACATATATACACTGGTAAAAATAGTTAAAATCTTCTTAATCCATAATATAGACCTATTTAACTCCCTTCTTTAGATATTTTCTTGAGACTTAACTCTAACAATCTACATAGACAAATCTCCAATCTTGATCGTAATCTTAGCACCAATGATAACTTGATTTCTGATTATGATCACAGAGCATCTTTCAAATTGTGAAGCGAGTCATCAATCAAATCGAGGTGAATTTGAGGCGGATACACGCCTTGGGAGTGAAAAAGATAGCAATACCGTCATTACAGCCGCTCGGGTGCCTCCCCATGTACACCAGAGGCTCCTCGTACCAGAAGTGCAACGACATTATCAACGCGTTGACGATCATACACAACAGCGCCTTGCAGAAAGTAGTGGCTAAACTCAACAAGGAGACCAAGCAGTCTACAGCCTTCGTGGTCCTTGACTACTACAAGGCCTTCTTGACCGTCCTCAATAACAAAGGAGAGAATCCAGGTAAATGAAAACAAACAGTTTCCTAAATTGATAATATAGATTCCTCTTTTGAAGGCTTATATGTATGTATTTGGTTTATGGAAATTTAGGGATTACGAATTTTAAAACTCTATACAAGCCGTGTTGCGAAGGAGAATGCGGATCTGTGGACATGAACGGTGTGAAGAACTATACCTTATGCGATGATCCTAATTCTGCTTTCTTCTGGGATGAATTTCACCCTGGCCAGCAAGGATGGAACGCGGTTTACTCGGTTTTGACCAAAAACCTAAGAGCATTGTCGGTTTGATCGAAAACCTGAAATATGTTTGCTTACGATTTCAAATTTTCTTCATCGTTAAGTGTTTTTCTTCTTTTATAACTCTTATCTCTCTACGTCTTTTTTTATTGTGTGTTTAAGAATAAAAGTGTGAACTTTAAGATTGAAATAAAACACTCTTTGTATTATTATGCTCTGTCTTTTTACACACTCTGTTTCTAGTTAAAGTTCACATGTATACTACTTTTACTTATTAATTGTGAACTCGGGTCTTAAAACTTTTATAATTGGCCCTTAATTAAATCATTTTATATAAATAACGATAGCGAAGATATGTAGTTCTACCATAGGCTCTAGTTAATCTAGGTTTCGGTTCGGGATCTTTTATATAATAAAGTAGAAGAACGCACACAATGAAGCTAAGTCACCTCCTTTTAAGGTTACTAGGTCTATGTTAAGCCACAAAGACATTAAGAACACTTCAATTTCAAACCTTAAAGTTCTCTCCTCCACATCTTATATATTTTCTCTTCATTTCTTTTTCTCTCTAACTAAAACAAAAAAAAAACGAAAGTCTTTGATCTAAATCTTGATGAAACTCCTCCTCTTTCTCGCTCTCGTCTTTGGTACTTTACCGTCGTCTCATAGCGTGCTGAATTATCACTAGCGGAATTCTATAAAATAGGCCAAATTTGAATTTGAATTTGATATATATATATATTTTTTTTGTTGCAGTGGGAATCAATGAAGTATTGGGTTCAAATCAGCCTTCCCAATCCCAAAAAAATCCGAAGCTGTTCGTATTCGGAAATTCTTACGTCGATACCGGAAACATGAAGCCCAATGCACCATCTTGGAAATCTCCTTATGGTATCACTTTTCCCCGTAAACCTTCCGGCCGTTATTCTGATGGCCTCGTCGCCACTGATATTTTAGGTTCTACTCTCACACTTTCTAGCTACATGATTCACTGAAATAGACGTCGAAAGAAGAAACAAAAAAAAGTGTGTTCATTCGTGCAGCAAAACAGTTGGGAGCTGAATTGCCGTACCTCTGGAGAACTCACGGGAAAAATAAAAATAAATTAGACAGAGGAATGAATTTTGCGTTTGGAGGGTCCGAAGTGTTCGACTCTCCGGTTGATCGATCGCCCAACATCTCTACTCAGGTAGGTTTCTTGGTTAACCTTGCCCTCGCCCGCCGTGTCTACACTATCGACGGTGACCTTGCTTCCTCCTACGCTCTCCTCAGCTACTCCGGCATCGACTATTACGGTTTCATTGACAAAAACCCTAATATGGCTGTAAGATATACATTCATGTTTCCTTAAACCACATTATATAATAATGTCAATCACCACTTATACAAAAATGATTTGATCATGCATGCAGGCCTACCCAGCCTTTGTAGAGTTCATCGTGGAAGATATACAATATAGTCTAGGGATAATGAACGGACTAAAGTTTAAGAATATAGCAGTTACGTCGCTGCATCCGCTGGGATGCCTCCCACGTGTCACCGTTGAATCCTCCTTTAGGAGTTGCAACGAGTCATATACCGATTTGGTGAGACTCCACAACGAGTCGCTGAAGAAAGCCGTAGCCAAGCTTAACAAAGAGGACAAGTTTAGGACCAAAGGGGACCGTTTCGTCATTGTTGATCTTCACAAAGCCTTCATGGCTGTCTTGGAGAAAAAGGGTACGTAAGGTTATTTGATCTTTAATGTTAAAACTTTAGTCTTAAAGATTTGTTTTTTGGTGTGTCAATGGTTTGCATCAGGGGCGGATCTAGAAAATTTATTCAACGGGGGCAAAAAAATAGTAAAAACCATCAAATACTAAATTATTGAAAAACATAAAATTGTCATATAAAACTTTTAAAACATCTTACAAAACTACCCGACGCTCATTTAACAATTTAAACCTTTTTATCACATTTTCATTTGTGACCGCTTCAAATAATTCTTTTTCAATATAGCAAACAAGACAATCACTTAGAAATTGGTCTCCAATTCTATTCCGTGCAGCTGTCTTCACCAATTTCATTGCAGAAAAACATCTCTCAACACTTGCTGTAGCAACTGGTAAAGTTAGAACTAATTTCAAAAGCCTATAAACCAAGGGATGTGCAAGATGTTTTTGGGTTTTCACCATCAAACGGTAAAGCTCTCCAAGACTTTTCACACTCTTAAATCGTTCATCTCTGCTCACATTGTCAATGTAGATATCAAGATGCTGCTCAAGAGACAAAACCTCCCCATAGCTGAAGTCATCTGGATAAAACTTAGCCAACCTCACCAATTTTTCTCTGTTAAATTCTTGGAATGAATCAAGAGGACTTAAAGAAGCCATACAAATAAGTAGATCAGTGTTTACCTCCGTAAAACGATCATTGAACTCCTGAAGCTGTAGTGTAGAAGCAGTTAACCTTATAATGATGTAGGTTGGTTATATTGGTTTTTCTTCTTGGTTTCCTTGGATCTACAAAAACGTCTTCCATGACAAGCAGTTCAGCATTATGTTTCTCACAAAAAGATGAAACTTTATTCATAAGTGAATCCCATCCATCATCTATAAGCTTCTGTAATTCTCTCTTAGTAGATTCCACCAATGACATGGCATTCAAAATATCTTGGTCTTTCCTTTGCAAAGCCATTGACAAATTCTCAGTTAATCCCAAAATAAGTAGCATAAGTTGCATATAGAACACACAATCAAAAGTGATAACTCACTATCTCTTTTCTCTTAGCTGGATCCCATGGCAGATCATCGACATTGGTGTTATCTGGATCCAATGGTTGATCATCGACATTGGTGTTAGCTGGATCCAGTGGTTGATCATCAACATTGGTGTTAGCTAGATCCCGTGGTTGATCATCGATATTGGAGTGTGGCGTTGGTTTCCAGTACCCGTGT
>NW_006238918.1:867734-906505 GCF_000375325.1 Capsella rubella
TACCTAGAACACACAATCAAAAGTGATAACTCACTATCTCTTTTCTCTTAGCTGGATCCCATGGCAGATCATCGACATTGGTGTTATCTGGATCCAATGGTTGATCATCGACATTGGTGTTAGCTGGATCCAGTGGTTGATCATCAACATTGGTGTTAGCTAGATCCCGTGGTTGATCATCGATATTGGAGTGTGGCGTTGGTTTAGGAATTGGTTTGTAAAAAATTTTCATATTGGTGATTTAGCTATAAAACAAAAACATGTTATTAGTTAAAAATTTAGAAAACCTACAGTAATAATGTCACATCACACTATAATAATTTCTATAAAAAGCAGGAAAAAGACTCACCAATTGATATTTGTTGACTTGCACTTGTTAATCGTCGTGTACAGCAAAAAAAACCAGAGGAGAAAAGAATAGGAGAAAAAATAACAACAAACTAGGTTTAGGTCTTTAATTTATTAAGTTAGTTATTTTAGGTTTATATATTAATATTTTTGTTTGCTATATGGGTTGATAACTTGATATTGGGCTTTTGTTCGGTGGGGACAAAAAAAGAAAGAAGAACAATTTTAGTAGGGTCAGATTTTTTTTTTTCTAATTTTTAATAATTTTTTAATGTATTTTTTTTTTTTTTTTTTTGCTGGTGGCAGCTGCCCCCACCATATGACATGTGGGTCCGCCCCTGGTTTGCATGTGGGAATAGCAGGGAGCAAGAGGTTTAAAACCCCGTTGAAGCCGTGCTGCGAAGGCGATTGTGCACGTGTGGATATGAAGGGTGCGAAGAAGTACACTTTATGTAATGATCCTAAGTCTGCTTTCTTCTGGGATGAAATTAACCCAACTCAAGAAGGATGGAGATCGATTTACTCGGAATTAGGCAAATCTCTAACCGAGTCTTTAATTTGACCCAAGTGTACAATTATTTTTTGGCATCTAAAAAAAATCCATTTGTGTTAGTTATTTACTTTCACCTTTGCCTTTTCCAATTTCTTGAAATTGAATTCCATTTATTGTTTTTTCTTCTTAACAAGAATATTTCTTTAACTCATTGAGATACTCACATAGAAAATTTATTTGATTTAAATATTTTATTCAATAAGATCAATTCCAATAACAGAAAATAGGGAATGGTTAATAAAACAAAGATAAATATAGGATTAATTGGATTTTTAGTACATTTTTGAAACATAATTGTAGAAGTAGTACATTCACTATTCATTATTAGCAAACTAATACATTTTTACTATTTGAACACTATTTAGACACTATTAAAAATCCTCTTAAATCTAATAACTAAAATATTCATCAAAATATATTTGGTTTATATAAAATTTCAATTACATAAAAATCTATATTTTTTTCTCTATAATTTGATATGCATTTTTTTAATAATTTCAAATATTTTTCAAACAAATTTTGATACGTCCAGCTATTCTTATGTACAATTGTGTGTCGATGTACGGAAAATCATCCGTACAGCGGTCTGTATATACATATAATTGTATGTGTACAGATATTTTCTGGTCTATATATGTATATTTGTTTATGTGTAAATATGTTTATTTGTAGTTGTTTCCCTTTGTACAAATATTTGATGTACAATAATATGTTACTGTACAATTGTCTGTCTGTACAGATATCTGAAATAGTAAAAATGTACTATTTTGCTAATTATGAATAGTAAATGTACTACTTTTATAATTATGTTTCAAAAACGTACTAGTTTGCCAACACACCCATAAATATATTATACTTTTTCTTATACTCCAAATTTGGTGTTTTACCATCTATACTCCAATTTCGGCACATCTTTACCATGTGTAAAGTAAATTCCATCTTCTCTTATATCCCAATAATTCGTTTTACCATGATCAAATGCACCACTAGAACCTTGATATGCCCTGATCCAGACAGATTTAAGGTTTTCCTCCCTTATGTCACAATCCATTTTGTTTCTGGTAACAAATTGACCATGGAAACTATACTTGTATATTTGACCACGTTTTAAGAAAACTATGAATAGTTTGTGGTTGTTCAATTTACAAAAGATGTTGATTAGTTTTGCCGAAATCAAAGAATTCTTAAATTGTACTAAATTTTTTCCCCCGAGTTTTGCATTACCTAACCCTGGGACACACAAAACCATGACAAACAAAAAATACGAGAGGTGATTCATCGTTTCAACCAAGCGTTGTTTTGTTTAGTTGGGGTAATATGTATATAAAAGATAGAATATTCTAACTAATATACACAGAAAATTAAATTTTACTATAAATATATTTAACAAATGTTTTTTTGGGGTTAAATATATAATAAATGTTTTATGCAAAAAAAAAAAATAACTTTATGGTAATGTATTCTAAATCTGGACAATAATGTTGAACTAGTGGTAGTCAAAGTGACTTTACCAAAAAATAATTATGAGAAGGTTAAAATTTTAATTACTGATTAGATTTGTCACAAAAGAAATTTTTTTTTTTTTTTTTCTTTCCTTCTTCTGGTCTTAAAAATATACTGTATCTTACAAAAAAGGTTACAAGGTTAATGATTGAGAAAATAATATTTTTGAGATCTGAGTTTTATCTTTAGCTAGTAAACAGTTCTCTTTTAATAAAATTGTTAAATTTTAATTACAATCATTTATTATGAGATTAATTTATATTTGATACAAAGGAAATGATGTCAAAGTTTTAATCCTTAAAAAAAAAGTAAAAAAAAAAGCCTTCCTCTAAATTTTGCAATTCTCTGATGAAACAATCTCTCTCCCTATCCATCTCACAGTTTACATCATTTACGCCATACATATCCCAGAGTTAGATCCTGAAAAGACTGTTCGTTGAATACTATAAAATTGTTAGGACATCAACACGGACGACCACATAATATAAAGGTTAGTAACAAATTAATAACGCATCCAAATTTGCATTCGAGTGGAGTTATATATATATATATATATATATATTATCACTGTTTTCGTTACCGTATGTGTTAATTAAAACATCTCTAGCTAGTTAAAGCATATATACGGTTACACAATGATTTAGTAATAACGTAGAAATAATTTATATACTGTAGTCTGTAGTATAGTCTAGAGATAATGAACGGACTAAAATTTAAGAATATAGCAGTTACGTGGCTGCATCCGCAGGGATGCCTCCCACGTGTCACCATTTCGGCGTGGCAACGAGTCATGTGGCGATTTGGTGAGGCTCCACCACGAGTCGCTGAAGAAAGCTGTGCCCAAGCTTAACAAAGAGGACAAGTTTAGGACCAAAGGGGAACGTTTCGTCATCTTTGATCTTCATAAAGCCTCTTCATGGCCGTCTTGGAGAAAAAGGTCAGGTTACACATTATTTGATCTTTATTTTTATTTTTTGGTATGTCATTGGTTTGTGGGAATAACAGGGGGCAAGAGGTTTAAAACCCCGCTGAAGCCGTGCTGCGAATTAGGCGATTGTGTACGTGTGGATATGATGGGTGCGAAGAAGATACGTTATGTAACGATCCTAAGTCTGCTTTCTTATTATGGGATGGAATTAACCCAATTCAAGAAGGATGAAGACTGATTTATACGGAATTAGGCAAATCTCTAACCGTGTCTTTAGTTTGACCAAAGTGTATTTTTGGGCATTTAAAAAAACTCCATTTGTTAGTTATTTACTTTCACCTTTGCCTTTTCCAATTTCTTGAAATCGAATTCTGTTTATTGTTTTTAATCCTTAACAAAAATATATCTTTAATTCATTGAGCATAGACAAGTTGATAAAAGTTATAAAAAAAAAAGAAGACAATTTATTCGATTTCAATATTTTTTTTTAATTCAATATGATCCATTCCAAATTTCAAATAATAGAAAATAGGAAATGGTAAATAAAACAAAGATAAATATATTATATTTCATTTTGACGCTTATTTTTACCATTTATACTCCAATTTTGACACATCTTTACCATGTGTAAAGTAAATTCCATCTTCTCTTGCATCCCAATAATTCGTTTTACCATAATCAAATGCGCCACTAGGACCTTCATATGCCCTGATCCTGACATGTTTACGTGGTTCCTCCCTTATGTCACAATCCATTTTGTTTCTGGGAACAAATTCACCATGGAATCTATAATTATATGCTTCTCCACGGTTTAAGAAAACTAAGAATATTTGGTGGTCGTTCAGTTTACAAAAGATCAAGATTTGTTTATCTAAAATAAGAGAATTCTGAAATTGCACAAAATTTTTCTCGAACAGGAACGCATTACCCAACCCGACACACAAAACCATGAGAAACAAAAAATACGAGAGGTGATTCATCGTTTCAATCAACCGTTGTGTTTGTTTAGTAAGGGTAATATGTGTATAAAAGATATAATATTTTAACTTATATAAACTGTTGAGATATGTATATATATATATATATATATATAAAATGTGTTTTTTTTCTGGTCAAATATATAATAAATGCAAAAATACAATATACCTATGGTAATGTATTATAATCTGGAGAATTAATAACTATCTTGTCACTCTTTCATATAGTTGTTTTATGATTTCCATCACCGTGGAACCAAATTATTTGCATTTTCTTCACGGGAACGATAATATTTTATTTCGATGCCGGTGTGGGACAGTTTCTTTACATGTCCGTGATGGAAATATTCCATTACGAAATCATTTTGGCAATTCTCTTGTCAATTTTTGATTGATTCTGATTCTCGTCCAAGTGAAACGTTGCAGAAGATTGTACTAACACATCTAAATTTGCATTCGAGTTGTGCCCCAGAAATATATAATTACTGTTTTCGTTACCGTATGTGTTAATTAAAATATTTCTAGTTAAATAAGCATAAAGCATATATATAAGATTACACAATGATTTAGTAATAACACACTCGATCGAATTTCAATCCTCAAATTGCTCTTCTTTAATCCCATCTCCTCCACATACTCTCGATTTCCTCTCCAGTTTATTTGTTACGCTTTTTTTAATTTTGAAATTATTTTTGTCCTTCGTTAATCACACAGACACCAAAATCAACTCCTTTAACTTTTTTTAAGGTTACTAGCTCTAAAGAAAGCCAGATTAGTAAGAAAACATTCAAATCCCAATCCTAAAAATTCTCACTTCCATATTTTTTCTCTTTTCTCTCCATTCCTTTAACTTATTCTTGTAACAAAAGAGAAGTCTTTACTCTGAACTTTTAATTTATAAATGTATTCTCTGATGAAAGTCTTAGTTCTCTCCTTCTACTTCTTCTTTGGTAAATTTATATAATTTCATAATTCCATGGCCAAATTTTGATTTTCGATTTTTTTAAATAAATTTATATATATGCAGGAGGAATCTATGGAGTAATGGGTTCAGACAAGCTTTTTGGACCCAAAAAAACACCAAAGCTCTTTGTGTTGGGTTCAGACAAGCTTTTTGGACCCAAAAAAACACCAAAGCTCTTTGTGTTCGGAGACTCTTACGCTGATACCGGAAACACGAAGAGCGACACAGAGGCTTGGGCCGTCCCTTACGGTATCACTTACCCCGGTAAACCTTCCGGTCGTTATTCTGATGGTCTCATCGCCACCGATTTTTTAGGTTCCTCTCTCCCAACTTCCAACGATGTCTAGATCTTATATTATATTATTTATCACATATTGAAGCGGATGTTACATAAATTTATTGTGTTGGTTGGTGCAGCAAAAGTGTTAGGGGCAGAGTCACCTTATCTTTATAGAACTGACGGGAAAAAGAAAACCCTAAAAAAAGGAATGAATTTTGCGTTCGGGGCGTCCAAAGTGTTGGACTCCTCCTCTACGAATAGTCCATTCCCCAATATATCTGCTCAGGTGAATCTCTTGGTAGACATCGTCCTCGCCGGCCGTGTCCAAGGAGACATTACTCCCTCCGACGTCTCTCTCATCAGCTACGCTGGAGGCGATTATATTTATTACATTGACCAAAATCGCCCTGCCGCTGTAAGAATAAAAACATTGAATTTTCAGCTACGGTCTGGTTAAATCCAATTGGTTCATTAACACCTCTTTAACTCTAAACGTTGCCTTTAGTTAAATTTAGCTCTAAAAATATAAAAAACAAGAAGAAATTATACTTTTATTTGGTGTCCTGTTCTTTTATCTTCATTGATAATTTACAGGGATTGAAGGAGTTAGTAGAGCAAGTGGTGGATTATTTACACGTTAATATGATAATTTTGAGTGGCCTCTTGTTTAAGAAGGTAGCAGTGACATCGCTGCAGCCGATCGGATGCCTCCCTTCTTACACCTCTTCATCCTCGTTCAAGCGTTGCAACGAGTCACAAAGCGCAATGGTACAACTCCACAACAAATTGTTGAAAAAAGTGGTGGTCAAGCTCAACGAACAGTCCAGGGTTCAGAAGAAAGGTCAGCATTACTACATCATTGATATTCATCACGCCTTCATGACCGTGCTGGAGAACAAAGGTGAGGATCCAAGTAACAAAGGTTTTACGTTTGATCTCTAGCTACTATCAAAACGTTTTGTGTGTGATTGGTTTGTGAAAAACGCAGGGAGCAAAAGATTTAAAAACCGGATGAAGTCGTGCTGCGATGGTTATTGTGGGCGTTTGGATGAGGGTGAAAAGTTGTATACCTTATGTGATGATCCTAAGTCTTTTTTCTTTTGGGATGAAGTTCACCCTACTCAAGAAGGATGGAGATCGGTTTACTCAGTATTAGAGAACCCTTTAACCGACTCAATGACCAAACCGTAAAACCACTTGTTAAAACTCCCAAATGAAATTTATAACTTTTGGATTTGTTCTTAATTATGAAGGAATCAACAATAAAATATGATTGCAATATTTCATTCATTAACATAAGATAAGAAATTGCAATTAAAACAAAGACGAAATAAAAGATTTTGGTATCCATTTATACTCTAATTTTGGCGTTTCTTTACCATGTGTAAAGTAAACTCCATCTTCTCTAACATCCCAAAAATTTTGTTTACCATGATCAAATATGCCACTGGCACCTTCATATGCCCTAAACAATACATCTCCAAGTACTCCCTGCGTTAACTGACAATCCATTTTGTTTTTGAGAAGATATTTGCCATGAAACTTATAATCGTAGGTTTCTCCAGGGTCCATAAAAAGTTGAAATTGTTCTTTTTTGTTTAAAGTACACGAAATTTTGATTTGCTTTCCTGGATTAAGAGAGTTCTTAAACTGAACTAAATTTTCTCCAAATAGTTTTCCGTCACTCGACCGGACACATAATACCATGACAAACAAAAAGCACGAGAAGCCATTCATATCGTCTTGATCAGTATATTTGTTTTTTTTTTATAGGGGTGATATGTATATAAAAGATAAAAAAATATTCCAACTTATACGAATGTGTTGATGGTAATGCATTACAAATCTGGAGAATAGTGGTGAACCGGTGATGCTTAACAAACATCTGGTTAGTCATTTTAATATGGAGGTAAAATAAATTGTTGTCTTTATCTAGCTAGATTATATTTTATCTTTTCAATTAAATTTGTACTAGGAATGTGATAAATTAAGTAAGACATTCAATCTTTGTAAATTTCTTCTTCATTTCTCTTACCAAAAATAAAGAAAAAAGAAAAGGAGATAAGATTGAAAGTCATAATGGTTTGATCAAATAAAATATTAAAACATTAATTATCTTTGACTTCAAAACAAAAGAAAAAAAAAAGATTTTTTCTATGAATTATTAATTATTACTCTATATAAAAGTGTGAAGTGGACTAGCTTTAGAAGGGGATTATATATGTGATGTTAAAACTTATTTTCGTCCTAAACAAAACAATAAAGAAGCTTTTGCACCAAATCTTGCAACACATTTCGATGAAACATTTCCTTGCGTTCTTGTTTTTCTCTTCTCTCCTATTTGGTAATTTATACAATCATCATATTCATATATATAAATAGCTTTCGTACCAAACCAAGGAATATTTCAAAGTCATGATTATTTGCAAAGAGTAAAAATTCTTTTTTTTTTTTTTTCTACAGAAGATATCAATGGAGTTGAGGCTTCAAATCAGAATCACAACTTGTACCATGTCAGACCAACGAAACTATTTGTGTTCGGAGATTCTTACGTGGATACAGGAAATATAATAAAGCCTGAAGTTGTATCTAGGAAATTTCCTTACGGTATCACTTTCCCCGGTAAACCGTCCGGTCGTTTTTCTGATGGCCTCGTCGCCACCGATTTTGTAGGTATACACCTCTCTTTATCCTTTAAGGTTTTGTCACGTCTAGTCCATTGTTAATACCTATCTTTCCTCATAAACTTCACATAGTGTCACAGTATCAAGTTATTGAAATTACTTGTAACTTTTCTAACTCAAATTAATTTAGATATATTTTGTCGACACAATATTTATATGCTTTTTTTTTGTTTAATATTATATGATTTATTCATGTCTTTAATATATTACAATTTTAAACCAAAAACTTGACTGTGTCGGCCGTGGATATGGATGGATGCAGCGCAAGCGATGGGTATAAAGTCACCGATCCCGTACGTGTCAAAAGAGTCTGTAGGAAAGGAGCAGTTGCAGTACGGAATGAATTTTGCGTACGGAGGAACAGGAGTGTTCACCACTCTAACTCCATTGCCCAATATGACCACTCAGATCGATTTCTTCCAGAAGCTTCTCACCACTAGTGGCAACATCTACTCTCCCTCGGACCTCAATTCTTCTATCGCTCTCGTCAGCGTCGCCGGCAACGACTATTCCTATTACTACATCCGAAACGGCTCCGTCGCGGTAAGAATGAAACATCGTTTCCGTCTTGTTCGGTCGTTGAGTTTAATTATTATTATTCACTTTGTTCGGTTTTTGAGTATATTCATCCCCATCTTGCATTGCAGGGATTCCCAACATTCATAAAGCAAGTCCTGAGTCAAATAGAGGTAGATTTGCGGCGTATCCACGCCTTGGGAGTGAAAAAGATAGCAGTAGCGTCGCTACAGCCACTCGGTTGCCTTCCCAGTTTGACCGTTTTATCTTCGTACCAGCGTTGCAATGAGCCATTGAATGCGTTGGTAGTCCTACATAACAAGTTGTTGCAGCAAGTAGTGGCCAAGCTCAATAGCGAGACAGGAAAGCATTCGAGTTTTGTATTGCTTGATTACTACAGTGCTTTCTTGGCCGTCTTCAAGAAGAAAGGAACGAATCTTGGTAACGAAAATTTTCAGATTTGATCCTTTGGAAACGGTAGTTAGTTAAGGCTTTCTTTTTGTGTGTGTGATTGGCTTTATTAAATTGTAGGGAGTAAGAAATTTGAAACCCCATTGAAGCCGTGTTGCAAAGGGAATTGTGGGAATGTGGACGAGAAAGGTGTCAAGAAGTATAGTCTGTGTGATGATCCTAAGTCAGACTTCTTCTGGGATAATCTTCACCCTAGCCAAGAAGGATGGAGATCGGTTTACTCATTGTTAGGCAAACCTCTAACCGAGTTTTTGACCAAAGTGTAAACAACTTTTCATTTGACTTATATCTTCATTCACATTTGTCAACTTAGTAATTTACAGTATTTATTAATTGAGAAATATTATAAATAGATGAAGAACGTTCTCTGTGAAAAGGTAGTCTATAGCTCTCGGTTTGCTAAATTAGCCGTCTAAATTCTAATGGTACTTCTTACTGCCAAAAGCATAAAACAGACAACAGATAAATGAAAACATAACTATTAAACAGTGGAAGAATGAGAATAACATGAATCTTTCTTTCTTACTTCATATTGTATGCACAACCAGCATCAACGTTCCTGCAGCCCTTGCAAACAAACCCAAAATCATCAGTTTTGGAAACAGAGGATAAACCCTGAACCACTCTAATTCATGTAATTCACTTATGCATTTATGGTAATCTTGATTTGGAGAAATTAATTCAGGTTCTCATGGACGGTTAGTTTAGAAAAAAATCTCACCATTGTTGCCGGAAAAGTGGAGAAGAGGCAGCTTGGCGAAGAAGAAACGACAAAACGAAGAGACACGGAAGTAACACTAGGTTTTCATGCTTCAATGTTAGGCCCATGTAATTATTTCGAATCAAGCCCATTTACTATTGTTATATTCCTTATATAGGCGCAAATAAAGCCCAATATTGCAGAGAGCAACTAGATCGCCACGTCATTGGTTTCGCTTGGCTTGGTTGGTCTAGGACTCTTTTTTGTGGTTGGTTTGTAACAACAGACTCTTGCAAACATCTCTTCTCTTGCATGCGGCATGAAGTTATGTCAGGTGTCCAAAACGACATCTAAACCCTCACGTGTGTCTTTTTATTCATCGTGTTAAACCATTTTTCAGGGAGTTTTGCCTGGAATAGTTTTAGCCTATTTGATTATATATATATTAGTGATAATAGTAGGTACATATTATTGGGGAAAAGTATTAAAAACAAAATCCCACTGAGTAATACGAGGAATTAATTAATAAAAACGATCGCTGGGACAATAAATTAACGAAAATAAAGATAGTCAATAATCAAGGAAGGTATGCTAATATTCCATTGACGTGGAAATACAGAGTCTTGTTTTTGGGTAGGCCGCCACGTTTTGGCTTTTGGAAAAACGTTTCAACCTAAAATTCGAGAGAATAACTATAGGACTTTTATGCAAAATCTTTGATGGTGTCGGAAAACTACTCTTTGATATAAACTCATATCAAAATTCAAATGCAAAAAAGAAAAAAATACTATATCGTACTTGGTCCAAAAAAAATAAAAAAATATATATCGTACGTGGTCCAAAAAAAAATAATAAATATATATTTTACTTGGTCCAAAAAAATAAAAAAATAATATATCGTACTTAAAAACGTAAAGACAGTTTTTCGTAATTTTAATTCAAGATTGCTTGGCAAACGTTATAATCTTTACTATATGAATTAAACTAATGTAATATTACTTATTCATTTGATATATTTTTTGCAAGTTAGTCTACGGAAGTGAGAACTACAAGTTTAGCCTACAAATTTGAAGTAATCGTACCATGTGATGAGAACATCTAAATTACGATAGTTAATTATAGTAAAAACTATAGTTTATCATACTCTATACTATACTAAATTACCAACTAAGACCGTTTATATCTCTTATCCCAAACGTATAGTAATCACACGTAGACATTAAATTAAACTAAGATAATTAAGAAACTCAAATGGTGCAAAACAAAATTGAATAAAACACAAAGAATAAAAATACAAAAGTTGACCAGATCGTATAGTCGTTTCACAACCAAAGCTAAGGCTTAGTTTAGTGGCTTACTATATAAAGCCACAAAAAACGTTCATTAGTGAGAACACAAATTCAATTTCAATTCTCAAAGTTTTCTCTTTTTTTAGTCTCATCTTCTCTCTTCCACTTACTCTCTCTCCCTGTCCTTTCTCCTTTTTTTTGGGTCGCTAAAAGAGAACTCTTTGCTCTCTAAATCTTGAAAATGGATTCTGTGTTCAAACTCTTCTTCCTCTTTCTATTCAGTTTGTTCATATTTGGTAATTAAAACTAACGGTCCATCTTATAGCTCTCCATCACAACAACTTTTTCCTAATTTTATATTTTATATTATGCAGGAGAAATCAATGGAGTGGTGGAGGCATCGAATCAAAATCATCACTTGTATGCATTCAGACCAACAAAGCTGTTTGTGTTCGGAGATTCTTATGCCGATACCGGAAACATCAAGAAGTCTTTCTCTAGTTCTTGGAAATTCCCTTACGGTATCACTTTCCCCGGAAAACCCGCCGGTCGTTTCTCCGACGGCCGCGTCGCCACCGATTTTCTAGGTAACTATCTATTCCTTTGCTATATACTAAGTTATGAATCTTGTTGTTATAAATATTTCAATTAAAAATCCTAATCAAAGTTGTTATTGACTAAACCAAACACTAAAAGTCTCCTGCTGAAATAGTGAACTTTAGTTTTTAGCCTTTATGATACACAATATGTGGTAAGTAAATGATTGATTAGTGTTAAGTACCTAATTACCAAACGATGTTTAAAATTATAACCTTATGTCTTAATTCTTAAACATGTATCATAAAACATATAAGTAAGATATATGATGAAATCGTAAAATATAAAATAAGGTGCAAAAAACAATGATGGAAGAGTGGTCTTTAGTGTCAATCCAGTGCGCGACTCACTTTTGCTTTCTTTCTTCTTTCTTCTCGCCATCTTCTTCTTGTAATGTACTTTGCTTTTTATCTAAGCTTTTTTTTTTTTTCCTTACTTTCTGTTTATTAATCTTAAAAACTATTTATATTCTCCTTTTTATTATCCTATAAAAACTTTTCCTTGGAACAATTTTTTTAATATGTTTATCTGTTAGTGTCTGGATTAAACATATTATTGAGGAATTTAGGTTTACATTCGTTCCGGTTAAGTGATGTTGAATCTATTATTTGTCTCAAATTTACATTTTGGTTGGTAAGGGAAATAAGTTCGATCATTTACCATTTGTCAGTGATTCGTGAAATACCAGTGTCCTTTTCCTTACATATATTATTTTGAAAAACTATTATTATTTGCGTTCTAAAAAAAAAAACTATTATTATATAACACACACATTATGTAATTCACAAATAGCCAAAAATACGTTGGAATGGTGAACAGTGTGAAAATTGATAGTGTTATTATGGCAAGAAACATATCGATACTCTGCTTTTTACGTTTTCAGCATCATCATTTTAAAAACCATAATGAATCTTAAGTCCTAAAAAAAACATTTTGTTACTTTCCTTTGGATTTTAACACGTTAGCAAGATCACACAGTAACATGTATCTTCTCTAGAATGCTATACCACTCATCACTTTAGTTTTTTTGCATTCATTGTATTTTATTCGGTGCTGATGAATCCAATTTTTTCCACTCGTCCTTTATAAGTTCTTATATCTTTTTTCTTTTAGTATTTTATTTTTATGATGTCTGTTTAATACTCTCATCATAGCCAGTACCACTTACTTAGCATCAACAAAGCAACAACACTTCAAGCTTTTCTTTTTGCCATCTCTTTTATCATTATTATATATAAAAAGACTATAAAGCTAAACACCAACATCTGCGCTGTTAAAGTGCATACATACGTAGTCTAATGAACATTACTTCTGAAAAAGTCTTAAATCAATAGCCTTTCTATATAATTAAACTTTCTTAGGATTGATGAAAATGTATTTAAATTTGCGTAATGTCAACGATATATTGCATTAGTTTTTGGTATACTATCTACTTGAAAAAGAAAGATTTTTGAAAGACTCAGATTGCAAATTTAAATCAAGTTATAAAACTAATAAGTAATAACTGAGAAATATATTCTTATCATATTGGCCCAAGACTGAGATATGAGTATAACGAGGTTGTGTGAAGTCAAATAGTCGTCGTTAGTTTTTTTTTTTTTTTTTTTTTTTTTTCAAGTCGTCGTTAGTTTTATATAGAACATGCAGTGTTATAATTAACATACGGAAACTTACGAAGGTTTAGCCAGATACTTAACTTTAAACTAAATGAAAATATACAAATTTGATTGTAGCAAAATTTGTGGGGATAAAGTCACCAATCCCATACTTCTGGAAAGACTACGCGGGAAAGAAACGTTTACAGTACGGTATGAACTTCGCGTACGGAGGAACCGGAGTGTTCAACACTCAGAATCCATTGCCAAACATGACCACTCAGATCGATATCTTCCAGAACATCCTCACCGCCGGCGATGTCTACTATCCTTTCGAGCTTACTTCCTCCGTTGCTCTCGTCAGTGTCGCCGGCAACGACTACTCCAATTTCATCGCCCTAAACCGCCCTGCCTCTGTAAGCATCATTCATATATCTTAAGTTATATCAGGTATATTAGGCATGTAGACTCATTTTACTTTGGTTGTGTCTTACAGGAGTTCCCAGGATTCATAAAGAAAGTTGTGGATCAAACAGAGGTGAATTTGAGGCGAATCCACGCTTT
Organism: Capsella rubella; assembly: GCF_000375325.1. Classification (NCBI taxonomy): domain Eukaryota; kingdom Viridiplantae; phylum Streptophyta; class Magnoliopsida; order Brassicales; family Brassicaceae; genus Capsella; species Capsella rubella. The sequence continues at coordinate 881,704 of NW_006238918.1, forward strand.
GGGAGTGAAAAAGATAGCAGTACCATCGCTTCAACCGCTTGGCTGTCTCCCTCCCTCCACCGTCGCATCCTCGTTCCAGCGTTGTAACGAGACACAAAACGCTTTGGTCAACCTCCACAACAACTTGTTACAACAAGCTGTGGCAAAGCTTAATAACGAGACCAAGCAGTCGACTTTTATTATTCTTGATCTCTACAATGCTTTCTTGACTGTGTTCAAGAACAAAGGAGCTAATCCAGGTACATTACAAGATTTTTCATTTTCTTTTAGTCCTTTTGAACAACCTTTTCCTTGAAAGTCTTATCAGTTAATTATGTGTGGAAAATGTTAGGGAGTACGAAGTTTCAGAGTCCGTTGAAGCCGTGTTGCGTAGGTGTGAGCCGGGAGTATAACTGTGGAAGTGTAGATGAGAAGGGAGTGAAGAAGTACATGGTATGTGATGATCCTAAATCTGCTTTCTTTTGGGATGGACTTCACCCTACTGAAGAAGGATGGAGATCGGTTTACTCGGTTTTACGCGAAAGTCTTACTGCGTCTTTGATTAAAGCGTGATAAACAAACCAAACATACTCACTTTTTTTCTCAGGTTTCTTCTTATGGAGCTCTGTTTCTGTTTCTCAGTATCTCTTCATTCATTTTGTGTGTTGTGTGTGTTAAAAGATTGTGTGACTAATAAAATCTCTAAACTTGTTCAATTCTACTACTCATTCAGACCCTATTATATTTCATTCAGAGAAACAAAATAAAGAAATAAATGAAATGTAACTAATAAACCGGAAAGTTAGGTTTAACAAGATCCTAATAACAAGCCAAAGGACTCTCAGTCTTATACTAATTACTTAGCCTAAGCAATCAGTTTAAAAGATTATTGGCTGTTAAGTATTGTCCACTTTGTTTTATTAACGTTGTAGAGTTTCAACGTTATTGATCTTCTTCTTAGCCAAAAGCCACAAGCAAATCTCAGTTTTAACTAATCTCGATATCAAAAAAGATGATTCCGAATCAGCATTTACTGTTGTTTATACTCTGTTTTTGTCTTGTTAACACAGCGTTTATAGCAGCCACGGAAGATGATAACAACGAGAGAAAGGTAATAATGTAAAAGTGAAGAATGTTTCTGTGTGTTCTGTGATAAGCCAATTAATCTCTCATCAGTGTGTTCTATTTCTCTGTCTTTATAGCCTTACATTGTGTACATGGGAGAAGCAACTGAGAGTTTTCATGTTGAAGCTGCAAAAAACCATCATAATCTTTTATCGACTGTGATCGGAGAGTAAGAAACCAGTTCTTGCTCATAGGATCGCTATAGATTTATCTGAATTTTTTATTCGAAATGATATATTTTTTTGCAGCGAGAGCAAAGCAAGAGAAGTTAAAATATATAGTTATGGGAAGAACATTAATGGCTTTGTGGCAAGGCTTTTTCCTCATGAAGCAGAGAAGCTATCACGTAAGTTTACAAACCTGTAAAATGAATTTTGTGTTTTATCTTGATGTGATTAGTGATTGTTTTTTTCTGGATTGTTTCCTTGCAGGCGAAGAGGGAGTTGTATCGGTGTTTAAGAATACTCAAAGACAGCTTCATACGACAAGATCATGGGATTTTCTAGGATTAGTTGAGTCTAAATACAAAAGAAGTGTAGCAATCGAGAGTAATATCATTGTGGGAGTTCTTGACACAGGTAAGTAAACTTAGAGCTCAAATCTGAATTTATTGGTAAAAGAGGATTTATAACTCTATTTGTTCTTGTAACAAGGAATCGATGTCGACTCACCAAGCTTTGATGACAAAGGCGTTGGTCCTCCTCCAGCTAAATGGAAAGGAAAATGTGTAACTGGAAATAACTTCACTCGTTGCAATAAGTACAAATGCTCTGTTTTCATAGTCCTCTGTTTCTGCAGCCTCTCTTTTCTTCTTCTTTAATTTGGTTTTGGATTACAGTAAAGTGATAGGCGCAAAGTACTTCCATCTCGACCAAGAGGGACTTCCTGATGGCAAGGGAGACTCTCCCGCGGATTACGATGGTCACGGGACTCACACATCTTCCACAATTGCCGGTATTTCAATCTCCAGCGCTAGCCTCTTTGGAATTGCAAACGGAACAGCTCGGGGCGGTGTTCCTTCAGCTCGAATAGCCACTTATAAGGTTTGTTTTTCCGGTTCTATGGTTACTCTGTTTTCTTGGAGCAGAAGGAATATCTGAGATACATTCTCTGTTTCAAATGAAGGTGTGCTGGCAATCAGGATGTACAGACATGGACATGTTGGCGGCATTCGATGAGGCTATTTCTGATGGGGTCGATGTTATATCGATTTCAATCGGAGGAGCCTCTCTTCCGTTTTTCGAAGATCCAATTGCGATTGGAGCGTTTCACGCGATGAAGAAAGGGATCTTGACAATGTGTTCTGCAGGCAATAACGGCCCTGGTCTCTTTACGGTCTCCAACCTTGCGCCATGGGTAATGACTGTCGCGGCCAACTCACTCGACAGGAAGTTTGAAACTGTTGTCAAACTCGGCAATGGCCTCACCGCATCTGTGAGTATACCTCTTTCAGGAACTGAAGTATCATCATGATCTTGCTTGAATGGCGGGTAAAATAAGAGTGCAATATCTCTTTTGCAGGGAATCTCTCTAAACGGATTCTCTCCAAGAGAGAAAATGTATCCGTTAACAAGCGGTTCGCTTGCATCTAACTTATCTGCAGGAGGCTATGGAGAGCCTAGGTAAATCTCATAACAGAGCAAAAACCTAAATCTTTCTCAGATTTTTACAGTCTTGATCGTCTTAAAACGGTTGTGAGTTTGTTTATACAGTACTTGTGAGTCCGGGACATTAGGGGAGGATAAAGTGATGGGGAAGGTAGTCTACTGTGAAGCAGGACGCGAGGAAGGAGGCAATGGAGGTCAAGGTCAAGATCATGTTGTAAGAAGCTTAAAAGGAGCTGGTGTGATCGTTCAACTTCTACAACCGACTGATATGGCCACTTCAACTCTCATTGCTGGCTCTTATGTCTTCTTCGAAGACGGTACAAAGATCTCTGAATACATCAACTCCACCAAGTAATCAAATATATCTCGTCTCTCTATGTCTATGTGTCCCCCTTTTAACTTCTGTTTTTAGTTGGTGTTCCTCACACATACGCATTCCAACTCAACAGAAATCCTCAAGCAGTTATCTTTAAGACAAAAACAATCAAAATGGTAGCTCCCTCAATTGCTTCTTTCTCAGCAAGAGGACCTCAACGAATCAGCCCCAACATTCTTAAGGTTTCTCTTCTCTCTTCCTATCTATCTATTTGTTCTCAAGGTTTCTCCAAGTGATTCTATTGATCCCGGTTTCTTCAACAGCCTGACATTTCAGCGCCGGGACTAAACATACTCGCGGCGTACTCGAAGCTAGCATCAGTCACCGGTTATTCAGACGACAACAGAAAAACACTTTTCTCCATAATGTCAGGAACATCAATGGCTTGCCCTCACGCAGCAGCTGCTGCAGCTTATGTCAAATCATTCCATCCTGATTGGTCTCCAGCCGCAATAAAATCCGCCCTTATGACAACAGGTAAACTTTATCAACTAAATTATCACACAAAACTTCAAAACGTTCTTCAAGTAACAAAAAGTTCCAATCTTTACACTCCTCACAAGTCACAACTAACAGAAAGTCCCAACCTTTGCATTCCTCACAACTAACAGAAAGTTCCAATCTTTACAGCTACTCCGATGAGGATCAAAGGCAACGAAGCAGAACTAAGTTATGGGTCGGGTCAAATAAACCCGAGAAGAGCGATTCACCCGGGTCTAGTCTTCGACATCACCGAGGACGCATACCTAAGATTCCTATGTAAAGAAGGGTATAATAGCACAAGCATCGGACTTTTAATCGGCGGTAAGAAGAACAACACGACGAAGACGGAATACAACTGCGAGAATTTCAGACGAGGGTTAGGATCCGACGGGATAAATTATCCGTCGATGCACAAGCAAGTGAGCTCGACGGGTACGAAAGTATCGGAAGTTTTCTACAGATCAGTGAGGAATGTCGGATACGGACCATCGAACTACGTAGCTAAGGTTTGGGTACCGAAGGGTTTGAAAGTGGAGGTTGTTCCTAAGGCTATGAGTTTCGAGAAACCTGGAGAGAAGAAGAATTTTAAGGTAATGATTGATGGAGTTTGGGATGAGACAATGAAAGGGATTGTGTCCGCTTCTGTGGAATGGGATGATTCGAGAGGGCATCTTGTGAGAAGCCCAATTCTGTTGTTCCGATCAGATAACAACTATTAAAGACGAAGACTTTTATTTTAGATCATTGTTTGTTTTATTGTAGTGTTTGGTTTTTTTAAGTCTAGTTTTGTTGAAACTTGAACTCAAATAGGAAATAAATTTTGGCAGAATAAGAACACCTGTATATAATATTACTATATATGATTATAGAAAAAATATGAACACGAAGAACAAATCTCCTAGAACAAGTAACAAACTTTGATTAACCACAAGTAAGGTTTCTGTACCGACGGTGACAAACACACAAGAAAATTGGTAAATTTCGAAAGAAAGAGAAGATTTGAAAATTGAATTGAATGACACTTACAATTTTATTCATGAACCAAACAATGCGAAGAAAGGGAGCCAAACCAATAACAAAAAGCGTCCACTCTGTTATCAATAGTTTAAATGACATGAAGACACTCAAACTCAAAGCTCACACTAGCTTAATTGTCTTCTTATATCTTAGTGGCAAAGGAAAGGCCTTCCTTAGCCAACACATCAATGCTCTCAACTGAAGGTTGTGCTCTTGCAACCTTAGCAATTGCCTGGTTCTCTTCAGCAGTTCCACCTTCTACAAATGCTCCAACCACTTTCCCGTCTTTAATCCAGTAGCTTCCGAATTTAGGCTTAGGCGATTTGGGGTCATTGTCTCCAAACATTACGGATTCTCCAACGTTGTCACCGTAGAATTGCCATGAGAGGTCAAAGGCTCGAGAGTAGAAGTATGGAAGATAGTCATAATCCGGAATCGAGTTCCCTTCTTCTGCAGCCTTTATTGCCTACAAAATCATACAAATCGATTGAATCAACGATGCTTTTTATACAACTCACTCATATTTTCGTTAAAGACTGTAAGGATAGGCATTTATTAGTACCTTGACGGCTTGTTCAGCGGATTTCCGAGCATGGTCAACGTGTTCAACCCTTCTCATTTCGTTGTAGAGTTTCATTGGGAAAGTTGCTACATCACCAATGGCGTATACATCTGGGTTGCTTGTTTTAAAGAACCCATCAGTCTGCAATCAAAGAAAGATCTCATGAGTTACAAAATCAATATATGCATCCCAGTTACTGCAGAATAATGGAGTATGTGTAAGTCACAAACCTTCAAACCACCCTTCTCTTCTTCAACTTGACCTTTGAAGAGTGATATGATCGGTCTACCACCAACACCCACGATCACGATATCAGCTTCTAATGTTCTTCCATCCTTCAATTTCACCTCAGTGACCTGCATCATTAAGTAACAAAGAGATATTGTTGAAGCAGTAAAGAGAAAAACTGTTGCTTGTAAAGTTTAAACGGTGATGTTAATTGCTAACCTCTCCATTAGAGTTGGTAGTGAAACCGGATGCAACAGTGCCTTTGACAATGTTGATTCCTTTGTTGGCGTAGTAACCCTCGTAGAAGGAAGCAATGCCAGCGGTGAAAAGCCGAGGCACTTTTTCAAAGACACAACCAAAAGGAGAGGTGTTAAACAAAGGGAGAGCAATAAGAATTCTATGTTAGTGGTTTGGCTTAAAACGTGTTCACTTACTGCACCAAGGTTCTGGATAAACCATGGTAACGTCGAGGTTGTTAGCCTTCAGAGCAGCACTGAGTTCAAGACCGATGTAACCACCACCAACAACGACGGCCTTTCCTTTTTCTTTAACTTCCATTGCATAAGCAAGGTAATCAGCATCTTCAAGTTCTCTCAGGTAGAATATATTCTTAGCATCTGCACCTGGGACGCCAAAATCTGACAACCTTATGACCTGCACAATTAAACAAACTCCTTAGACAACATTGCAATAAAGAGAAAAAAAAAAAAGACTTGGATGGAATATTCCAAAGTACAGAGTAAAGGGAGAGTTTGTGCTCACAGAAGAACCAGTTGCAGCTAGCAAAGTTTGGTACTTGAAGACTTGTCCAGTACCACTAACAAGAGTCTTTGAAGCAAGATCCGCTTTGACGATCTCTGTTGCCAAAATCAGCTCAATACCTGCAAAAAAAAAAAGGAGCAGTTAGAAACTACACGTAAGAGTAGAGAGAAATTTAGTGTAATGAAGCAGACTAAAAAGAACCATACCCTTCTCTTTGTACCACATAGGGAACTGTCTCTCTCCTCCACTTCCAGCACAGACATAAAAATTCGGAAGTGTAGCTTTATCTGTGTACCATGAAACAAATAACAATCTAATCAAAAACCAAGCACATACTAAACTACAACCCAATTGATGAAAAAATAAAAAAAGATGTAGGAACGAATTTTAACTGTCGAGGTGAATATATCCCTTGCTAAGTGCAGGACGCTCATATGGAGGGACCTGTGTAACACAATTCACTAATATTATATAAATCACAAGAATCCTGAAGAGCTAAGTCCTAGAATCATATAATATTCATCATTAAACTTACCTGTTCCTTGGAAATGATGGCAAGTTCACCATGCTTGACACCTTGCTTGAAGAACTCTCTCGCAGCGTATCCCTATGAATCAAGACCACCCAAAACAAACAACAAAACTGAATTAAGACATAGTAAAAAGCTACTGATTCGTTTGTCTAAACAGTAGTAGCTCAATAGTCATCGTTCTCCTATAGTTCATATGGATCAAACTAAAAATCAATAGATCTAGAGATACGATCAGTGAAACTATTTTCTCGAATGATGAAAAACAGTGAGCACCTTTTACCAAAAAAAAAAGCAGTGAGCACTAAGACAGTGTAATGATTCGTAAGAGAAGAGATAAGAAAGCATAAGTCCGATAAAGAGGAGAAAGAACAGAGAGACTTACGGCGGCGACACCACCTCCGACGATCACATACTTGAAGCTCTTCTCTTCCGCCATTGATGCGATCGAATCGTCTCTGTTTCTTTTTTTAATTTAACTTCAGTTTTGTCTCTTTACCTTTCCACTCGGATCCGAGAAATATGATTGGGTCAGGGGCTTTTATAGGAGGCTTGTTCTGTTTAGAAGGAATCTTTACGCGTGGCTTAATCTAAACCGTTGGATATCCCGCTTCGTGGAGAAATCGAAATCGAAATCTAATGAATCGAAATCTTGGTCAGCGACTAATATTCTTGACCTGGTCTTAACTTAACACACGTGACAGATCTGTTCAATGTGAAACGGACAATTCAGATTTAAGTCCCGGTATGAATCCGGTTTATTGATAACCTTTCATACTTTGGGAGGTTTTTTTTTCTCCAAATATGTATACACTAAGCAAAGATGTATAAAAGGAATCATACATAATGCTGCTTTGTCAGCAACCACAAGGTCAAATTGACGAATAAAGTAAAACATCTCTATCTTTTTAAGGAGTTGTTGGTTGATTTGAACCAGTTTCATAATTATCTTTGGATTTAAAGCTAAAAGCTAACACAGTTAAAACAATAATGTTTATCTTGCTTATAGGACAAAATGAAAGAATACGGAGTAATCATAGGATTTAGTTCAAAGAAAATCTACTAGTACAAGAAGAAATTTAAGTATTATATATTTTTAACTAATAATGAGAAAAAGAATATTAGATTAGTATGGGTTTTGACAACAAAGATTTAGATTTTAGTCAAAATATGTCAAAATGGCGAGCTAATAAATTCTAAATGAGTTGAAAGACTATGCAACAAAATTGACTAGTAGAAGTTGGGACCTAATTATTAATTAGTGAAGTGACCATTAGATTAACTAAATTATTAATGAATGATGTGACCCTTGGGAGCTTTGACACAGCAAGAACCGGGCATTGGCATGACTATATATAAAATACCATAAAATAATGATAGTTTCTGGATGCAAATTTAATGAGAAAGGACCAAGATACGGCTGTAATAATCTAATTAACCGAACGTGTGAGAAAGTTCCCCCATTCATTTTTATACTAATTGATACTCTCGTTAGTTTAATTAATGCACACATTAATTGAGGATGACGAAACCATAGAAGACCAAAAAAAAAAAAACAATTACTACGGGCTTTATATTAATGGGCTGGCCCGACTAGTTTTTATGAAGTTCTCCTCTTTGTTGGATCCGTACCCATCAGTAAACCAAAACTTAAGCATCCGAAGTCAACTAAACTGTTGTTAGAGAAAAATTACAAAAATAAAATAAATCTATACACATAACTTTCATTTGTACCTATAGTTAGTATGCAGACTTAGTGCTACGCACAATTGCCACAAGGGCTCACATATTTGACCATAATCGAAGGGTGCTTTAACTTGTTCTACCTAAAAAAACATGATGACCACCCTAATTAATATTAAATGAATAGTTAAATTTTATATATATTGCGGTCCATTCCTTTATTTGATCTTCCTGGATTTGCGAACATTTTTAAGCTTTAAGAAAACTATATATAATACTATGCTTTTATAAAAATTAGCTTAACTTTTAAGAAACTAGTAGTCTCTTTGATAATTTAATGTTGTTTTTAACTTTTGAATATTCAAGAGAGAAACATTACTAGTCGTATAATTTTTCCTCGAGCGAAGTGATATGTATTAAATGATATTTTTTAGACTTATAGTGATGGAAAGACCATCATTATTGTCAAATGTCTATTTAGGTCCATCATCATGACCGCATTTTTCTCAAGTTTTAATCCAAATCCTAATACTAATCTCTACAACCTGATATACTTGGAATTACAGAGCAAACTCTTTTGCTGAAAGACACATGTCAACGGGGAAAGACACGCAAGAAATGGAGTAGTGATCAACATGTCAATATAGTCTCCATCGAATTAATCAAAAATATATTAAATAATCTCGTTGTTACATGAGACCCACAAACATATGATATGGGTCCCTTATTTTTGGTTCTTCAAAACTTCCCAGGAAAAAAAATATGCAGAATCCTTTGTGAGAAACCTCTTCAGAATTATACCGACAAGAAAAACCAAACAAGAGGGAGAAGAAACAAAAGACCGTAAGTACAACAGCTTCTCTTGTCTCTCTGCAAAGTCGTTCAATCATTCACTTTCATCGAGTTCTTCAGTAATCTATCCAGGTACTGTCTTACTCTTGTTCATAGATGTCTTACTCTTGTTCATAGATGTAATCAACATGATGAAATTAGCTAGAGTATCTTCATCTTCATGAATTTTTGTTTCCATGTTGGCATGTGTTATTATTATGCAATAGTACATGTCTTGTCTTGTGTTCATTGAAGAATAAATAAGGTAACATGATATTAACACGACTTTGCCTAATTCATATTTCTTATTTAGAAAAAACTTGACTTTTGATTCATCTTTTAAATTTTGACGTAATCTCTGAGGAACTAAGACATAAATCCATAAACTTTAAATTATGAACCAACTGCAGTTGCAGAACGTTGTGGGATTAAATTGTCCTGATATGTGACTGTTTCACAGTTTTACGTATTTTATGATCAAAATCTACTGCTACAAGTACTGATGGTTCTTTTTTCCAAACTGCTCTGTTCTGTTCTGTTTTGTTCTGTTATCTTTAGAGTTATAATTTCATTAGACAAGATTTGATCCATTCTTTAATCTCTGATATAATTTCAGGTGTGTGGGATCAGAAGATGTATCTACAGGTTTAGAGTACTCGCATTTCCGCGGTTACTAAGATGCTGTGTGACTGATCTTTAATGTTATGGGTTCATTTGCCGGAAAGTGTGAAATTGTCGAAGAGAAAGAAGACCGTCAGAACTCGATAGTTTATTCTGCTAAATCAACCACTATTCCACATTCTGGATCAAGCCTTGTCGACGACAAGGATCTGGAGCGACCGGTACTGAAATTAGGCTACAGGGGTTCACTAGAAGATGATATAAACCAGCTTTTCGAGTCTATAAGTATTCGAACATCCGGAATGATTCCTTCTTACCAAGTTGGTGCAAGTAGTAGCAGTAGAAATAATGGTCCTTTACAACGGAACGCTTTTAAAAGTCCCGCCAATCCCGGGGGACCTCGATCGCCTACCAAGAGAAACACTGAACCAGCGACTTTGAAACAAGCCTTGAGAGATTTATGTGTCTCTAAGGCATCAGAAACTGCAGCTACAAAACGGATTCCTAAGACTAGTACTGGAGGCTCAGTTTACGGTTCTGTTTTGGTTGAACCGGGGAGTGGAGCTAACGAAGAAGGAAAGGCAGTTCTTGTTGAGTTACTCGACGAGTCTCAAAACAGTTCATCGGATAGTATAGCGCAGCAGCTTCGTCTTCTTAAGATACATTCTTCGAGCCAAAACTCTCAGACATCAAGGCGGTATTGCAATGAGATGACGGTACCAAAAAAAGAAAAGAACTTGTCTCTTGACGACCAAGAATTAGGTATCGCAAAGAGGAGCTTTGGTTCATCTTCGCCTGGATCAGGGAACAATAAGACAGTGGTTGGACTGAAATCAGTGAGAAAAGTGAGGCTGTTGTATGCTAGTACACCAGGTTCCACAATAGTTAACGGCAAGAGAGTGGCTAAGTTAACCAGAACCATTCCACGAGGAGGAGGAGGAGGAGGAGCTAAACCGGCACTGAGGAACAAAGGTAGCTTGAAAAAGAAGGCTACAAATGTGTATGATGAAGTAGATGGCTTCTATGATCCCATAGCAAAAGAACTTCTCTGCCATAGATGCCATTTCGCTTTGAAGAATACTGCAGCTAAAGAAGAGCCCTCTAAAGATTCACTTGTAGAAGCAGATCTTGAGTTGAATCCGTGTTTTAAGGAAGCTTGTTTAGATGAATTGGCTTCTGATTTCTCCAGCTCAAGCTATGAGAGCTCTCATGAGATCAGTGCTAGTGGAGAGACCAAACTTGATAACTTAAGAAGCTCCCTCGATTTGATTAATTCAGAGACCTCTAAGGTTTCTTTGACATCTGCATTTGGTAATAAACATATCAATGATGTTTCTGAATACGGCAACAATGAGATCATTGAGGAAGATTCTCTGTCTCGCAAAGAGGTCGATCAGAAAAATTCTGTCTTTATGTCTGAACAGAGTGTTGAGATTGGTTCTTTCAGTGAGAAATCTGTTGTGATGAATCCAGATAGCCCTCCCAACAAACTCAGCTTAGACGGAGCAGCTACGGAAGACGTAAATGAGAACTCTGAAGTTGAAAACAAAGGCGACGACTGTGTCGGATACAACAGTTCAAGCACGAGTATCAGCGAGGAAGATCAAGAACAGGGGAATAATATAATGACAAGGTCTAGCTTTGGAAACAGACCTCATATGTCTAAGGATGTGAGATGGGAAGCTATTCAGCATATAAGGGCACAACATGGGCTAGGTTCATTGGGTCTTAGGCATTTCAATCTTCTGAAGAAGCTCGGATGTGGAGACATAGGAACAGTTTATCTCGCTGAGCTCACTGGAACAAACTGCTTGTTTGCTATAAAAGTGATGGATAATGAATTCTTGGAGAGGAGGAACAAGATGTCGAGGGCTCAAACTGAGAAAGATATTCTCAAAATGCTCGATCACCCGTTTCTTCCCACGTTATACGCTCACTTCACGTCTGACAACTTATCGTGTTTGGTCATGGAATGTTGTCCCGGAGGCGATTTACATGTCTTAAGGCAAAAGCAGCCTGGGAGGTGGTTTCCCGAGCCAGCGGCTAGGTACTTTGTTTCTTACGATATCGTGGTTAACTTTTATGATTTGTGATGTGAATCCTAATATCTTCTTTACAGGTTCTATGTGGCAGAGGTCCTTCTCGCGTTGGAGTATTTACATATGCTTGGGGTTATATACCGCGATTTGAAGCCCGAGAACATCTTGGTACGTGATGATGGGCATATCATGGTGACAGATTTTGATCTCTCCTTAAGATGTACGGTGAGTCCAACGCTTCTACACTCGTCATCTCCGCTTCACGTGGATGCTATAAGACTATCCTCCGGTAGCCGCACTGGATCTAACTGCATCGAGCCATCGTGTTTCCGCCCTAAACTCTCTCGCGGATCTGGGAGCAAGAAAAAGGGCAAACAACACCGCATAATGATGAAAAAACTCAAGAAATCTGACCTAATCGCGCGGTTCAAATCATTGCCTCAGCTCGTGGCGGAACCAACAGATGCGAGATCAAACTCTTTTGTCGGAACACACGAGTATCTCGCACCCGAGATCATCAAAGGCGAAGGTCACGGTGCAGCGGTAGACTGGTGGACGTTTGGGATATTTCTATACGAGCTTCTTTATGGGAAAACTCCGTTCAAAGGGGCAACTAACGAGGAGACTATAGCTAATGTGGTGCTTCAGAGCTTGAAGTTTCCTGATAACCCTAACGTGAGTTTCCAAGCAAAGGACCTTATAAAAGGGTTATTAGTCAAGGAACCCGAGAACCGGTTAGGGACGGAGAAAGGAGCGGCGGAGATAAAACGGCACGCTTTTTTCGAAGGATTGAACTGGGCGTTGATACGGTGTGCGATCCCACCAGAGCTTCCGGATTTTTATGACTATGGAGTTCCGAATCACGAAGGTAAAAGCAATTACTTGGATTGCAAGGCGGTTGGGGAACATCTTGAGTTCGAGTTATTCTAGTCTCTATAAGCCTTTCGTACGTAATTCGTAGAACTCTTGTTTGTATCGTAAAGCCACTTTTTTGGTTATTATTTGTTTAAACGAATGTATTATTGTTATTTGGTTTTTATATATTAATATTTTTTACCAGAAACAAATGTAGATGTTGATTGATCCCATAATAATTATACTTAAAATTATTGTAAAGATGTTGTGATCCATGTAGTGTAACTTATAGATATTGTCTTAAACTAATTAGAAAAGATGCTCATTCACTAAAAATAATAAATTAGAATGAAATTTGTACCAAGAATTGTTTTTTCCTCTAAGCGTACTCAACATATTAGGCAGGCATATATAGCAAGGCATGGGGAACTAATTATGTATAAAGGAAGGAAGAGAGTTTTATTTAAACAATTAAAAGGTTAAAGTGTCAATATTGACAAAAAAAAGTAAGTAACGTACGTTAAAGATTTGTTTAATGTTTTTATGTAACGTTTGGTAATATGTTGCCTTGTGTAATTTATTTAGTATCAAAATTCATTATTAGTTTTCTGAATTATATGTAAAAAGCTACATGCATTGGTCTCACTAAATAGAGGTATATGTAAAAATTACGTCACGTAGTGCAGTTACAAAGTGCTTCGCGAAGGTCTCGTGACACAAATATTTTTTGGTTAAATAAAACTTGGACCGTTAAATTTGCAAAACCATATAATAAAAAATTAAATAAAAGCATAGAAAAAGTGAAATGGACGATGGGGAATTGGGACTTGGGGGTGTTGGACCCCTCACTCTACACTCTCATCTTTTAAGCAATCGTCCGCTTCGTTTCGCAATCACAAAAAAATTTAGCAAAATTAGCGAACCCGCCACTCATTTGATTTCCAGATTTTTCTCTTTTTTGTTTTTCCAGATCTCTCCTCTCTATCTGTCTTCCGATTTTTTCGGTTTTTTTGGCTCACTGTAGGAGTCACCGGCGGTGAAGGATATGGTGGTGATACACGGAGTGTCTGTTACTCCACGCTTCCCTCTTCCTTCTTCCTCTCCTCGACCTCTCAACAACACCGGCTTTAATGGCAATTCTAGCCTCTCTTTTTTCCTGAAGAAGCACCATCTCTCTCGTACGCCTCTTTCTCACTCTCTCTCTCTCCCTTCACTCCCCTTTTTTTTTTTTTGCTTTACTCTAAGACGCCATTGTTGTGCTTAAATTGATTTCTGAGCTAATTCGTCACTGGACTAGCTTCAATGAACTAAATTCACTGGACATATTGTGATTTGTGGAAATTGAGTTTACTCATCTGTTTCTGATCAAGCATTTTCTTAGTTATCGTTCTCCAGATATCCTCTTGATTAGATCCATGTCTGTAGGGAAGATCTTTGCTGGGAAACAATCTGCGGAGTTTGATTCTTCCTCACAAGCTATCGCTGCCTCTGATAAAGTCTTAGTACCTGATAATCTTGATGATGATCCCAGCAGTTTTTCAGAAGAACCACAGGTGGATATCTTTGTCATCTCTCTCCTCTTTAATCAGTGAGTTTGAGGCAATTTTTTAGAGGTTGAACTTGGACCTGCTATCTGTGCATTGCATACTTGTAGATATTTTAACATGAAACCAATTTTTTCTTTTTTTTCTTTTTCTTGTAGAGATTTGATCTAGAGGTTCAAACAATGGAAAAGAACGAGGCAGTAACAACAGAAGAACAAGGGTCTGTTTTTGATCCGCGTAAAGTTTACAATGATGCTAAAGTCGTCAAAGAGAGAGCGGCGAAACCAAGAACAGTTCCCCCACCTGGTGATGGGAAGAAAATATACGAGATTGACCCCATGTTACGAAGTTACAGCAGTCATCTTGATTACCGGTAATATTTATTTATCATGCGTGCCTCGAGTTGTTTAATTATTCCTATACCTGCTTGAGTAAGCCTCAAATCTTAATTATTAAAGGATTTTTTGTCACATTTGATGTAGAATTCTGTAGTAAGGCTAGATGTTCGGGTTATTTTTGATTCCGCTTAAGTATCTTGCATTGATTTTGGCTACAGTTATGGACAGTATCGAAGATTGCGTGAGGAAATAGACAAGTATGAGGGTGGCCTGGAGGCATTCTCTCGTGGCTATGAAAAGTTAGGATTTTCGCGCAGGTAAACTATTTACTTTCACCAATAATTCTTTGTGGGTGTTGCAACAAAGAAGAAGGAGTCATTGGATAGTGGCTGTATATTAAGTTTTAGTAGAAATTCATTCTTATCACAGGTTTCTAGATTTTGGAACTCGTGATATATATTTTGTATTGTGATCATTTTTTGCAGTAAGAAAATCCTGATTGTAGCCAAACTACAAACTAGTCTTGTTTCAGCTATATTTTTCTTAACGCTGCAGTGTCACTTTGATATCATTTCATCAATAGCATATTATATAATTCTCTAACTGTAGTTTCATTGCACTTTCAGTGATGCTGGTATAACCTATAGAGAGTGGGCGCCTGGAGCTAAGGTATGTTTCTTTTAGTTTTCCACTAGAAATTTATGTGTGTATTACTAATTCTTACATTCAAGACTGTAGACAGAATCGTTGCATCATTTTGTGCCAACAAAATTAGAAATGCTATACCTGATCATGTGAGGATTAACTTTTAAATTTTCCTCGATTTTGGAAAATCTTAGAATTGGTTTATGAATTATGAAACCTGTCCCATGTAGGAGTTATTGGTTTGTTCAAATCTGAGTGTAGGCGTTTAGCATGTTAGTCGCATCTCTATGTAACTTTTACTTCTGATTATATATGTGTGTTTTTTTTTTTTTTTATTAATTATAACTAGTTTGGTTGTTTTCCTAAACTTCTGTCCTCGCCTGTTTCAGGCTGCATCACTTATCGGAGATTTTAACAACTGGAATTCTAACGCAGATATCATGACTCGGGTATGGCGTATTGACTATGTTGCTTAAATTCCTTATGTTAGTAAATTTATTCTCTCATCAAATCATTTTCAGAATGAATTTGGTGTTTGGGAGATCTTTTTGCCCAACAACAGTGATGGTTCACCTGCAATTCCTCATGGCTCACGAGTAAAGGTAGCAAACAAGTCGCTTCATTCATTCATTTCTGCTTCCACCAATTATTGTATGTTTTTATCTTAAAGATTCTCACTGTTGCAAGTGATCTTTATATTATGCACAGAAAGATTTGTTTTCTGCTGGGTTTCAAACTTAGTTTCAGCATTAGATATAGAAAATGGCGAAAGCTATGGTTGTTCTGGTCATCTGCTTAGGAATCCACAAAGATGTATAACAGTATATTGAGTGCATCCACATTATCTTAATATGTACTCTTCTTGTCATTTGTATACATGTGAATAAAATTGCAATGAGTTAATATTTGGTAGGAAATTTCTGAGAAAATTATGTAATGACGGTAAGTAATTTCTGATGCATAAAACTCCAGATTCGTATGGATACACCATCTGGCATTAAGGACTCAATACCTGCTTGGATAAAGTTCTCGGTGCAAGCTCCAGGTGAAATCCCATTTAATGGGATATACTATGATCCTCCAGAAGAGGTAAGGTTCTGCAATCTTTTGAAATATTATCTTGTGGAAAATGATTCTGCTTGTGCTAGTATGAAGTTTTTTTCAGATTTATGGATTAGTTGGTACTGGCAAAGAAAAATTCATGGAGATCTTTCTTGGACTATCCCAAACGCATATGTTTATAATTTAACCAATAGATTCGGTCATTTATATTCCACTGTGTGATAAAACCTGAATAAAAGGCATTCTACATTTAATGTATGCGTACAGTTTATCGTTGGTGGTCCTATCAGCCGATACTTTTGGTTGTCCTTTCAACGATTCTAAATTTCTTTTCAGGAGAAGTATGTATTCAAACATCCTCAACCAAAGAGACCTAAGTCGCTGAGGATTTATGAGGCACATGTTGGCATGAGTAGTACGGTGTGTACCAAATTTCTTTATAACGTATCAATATTCCACACTGTTTGTTTGTTTAGTATGGTTGTTCAAATATAATGACATAAATCCCATTTCTGGAAATTTCTCTATATCACGTGAATGATGATAGTATACTTGTTATGCAGGAACCAATGGTCAATACTTATGCTAACTTTAGAGATGATGTTCTTCCACGCATCAAAAGGCTTGGCTATAATGCTGTTCAAATCATGGCTATACAAGAACATTCATATTATGCAAGCTTTGGGTATTCTTTAATCTGGGTTCTAGTAAAATCCTAGATATTTGCATTTAGTTATTGTTGCAAAACTATATGCCTTTCAGCCTATGTGCATGATTCTATTTGGTTCTTTCATTGCAGCTAGTAGTGTAGATATATTAATTCTTATTGTTTTTTTCTTACTAAGGAACATGGCCGTTTCTATTATGAACGCAGGTACCATGTCACAAACTTTTTTGCCCCAAGCAGTCGTTGTGGGACCCCAGAGGAACTAAAATCACTTATAGACAGAGCTCATGAGTTAGGCCTGGTCGTTCTGATGGATATCGTTCATAGGTAGTGATAGTTTTCATGATAGGAAACAATCAGATCCACCTTTTGGTCTTCCACAAGACATATAATATTGCGATTCACTAAATTGTGCAGCCATGCTTCAAAAAATACATTAGATGGGCTTAACATGTTTGATGGAACTGATGCTCACTATTTTCACTCTGGACCTCGGGGTTACCATTGGATGTGGGACTCACGTCTTTTCAATTATGGGAGCTGGGAAGTATGTAACTACATGAACTTAATCAAAATATTGCGAAGAGCCAACTTCCTTGAGCACTATTAGTTCCAAATCTCTCTTTGCTTTCAGGTATTGCGGTATCTCCTTTCAAATGCACGGTGGTGGCTAGAAGAATACAAGTTTGATGGATTTAGATTTGATGGTGTTACCTCAATGATGTATACTCATCATGGACTCTCGGTACTTCAAAATTTTTAACGGATGCTTTGCTACAATGCAAATTTTAATTTGTTTTTCCATGTTCCTTTCCAATATTGTGTCAGGTTTTACTCATGTCTTACATCGGTTTGCTGACCTACTTTTTTTGTGTTTCAAATAGGTTGGATTTACTGGGAATTACACTGAATACTTTGGACTGGAAACTGATGTGGATGCTGTGACTTATCTGATGCTGGTAAATGATTTGATTCATGGACTCTACCCTGAAGCGATTACTGTTGGTGAAGATGTAAGTTTTGCTCAATTTCTTCTTTATCACCACTGATCTAACATAATGTTTGAATAAAGTACTGTAGTCTAAGATAAGCCCTGACGAGATAAGTTAAGATATCCTTTGTACACAAATGTTTTACTTTAAGATATATGCTTCCAAAATCGTTTCGTTCCAGGTTAGTGGTATGCCAACGTTTTGTATTCCTGTCCAAGATGGTGGCGTTGGATTTGACTACCGTTTACACATGGCCATAGCTGATAAGTGGATAGAAATTCTCAAGTGAGTTTCTTTCTGCTTTCTTGCTACATTTTCTTTTTAAGTTGCAACCTGCTTCAATGATTGGTGGAATGACTCGGTTTTACTCTCCACCATGTTATGCGGTAAAGGAAGAGAGATGAAGACTGGCAAATGGGCGACATCGTTTACACACTAACCAACAGAAGGTGGTCAGAGAAGTGTATTTCTTATGCTGAAAGTCATGATCAAGCTCTTGTTGGTGATAAAACAATTGCCTTCTGGTTAATGGATAAGGTATTAGATTAGACGCCATTATACTACTCTATATTCTTTTCTTTTCTTTTTTTTTTTTGTAAACCATACTACTCTATATTCATCAATTAAATATTACTAGTTGTGTGGATAATATTTGTTCGTTTCCAGGATATGTATGATTTCATGGCAGTAGACAGGCCATCAACCCCTCTAATCGATAGAGGAATAGCTTTGCATAAAATGATTAGACTTATAACTATGGGATTAGGTGGTGAAGGGTACTTAAATTTTATGGGTAACGAATTTGGACATCCAGGTACTGTATCATTTAAGTTTTTCGTTAAGCTTTGTGAAAAATTGGTTTGAGAGTACATTTCTTCATCTTCTCCTGTGATTTTCAGAATGGATCGATTTTCCCAGAGGCGAGCAGCGCCTTTCTGATGGGAGCGTGATTCCTGGCAACAATTTCAGTTATGACAAATGCCGGCGCAGATTTGATCTAGTAAGTTCGTACAATTTGGCTAAGTACAACATAACTCAGGATTCATGCTTTTCTGTATTCTGATTCAGAAAAGTTCATATATAGGGGGATGCAGATTATCTCAGATACCACGGACTGCAAGAATTTGATCAGGCAATGCAACATATTGAAGAGAAATACGGTGTAAGCCTTCCAAGTTATAATGTTTGTAGATCATCTCAATCACCCATTGGCTTTAATTCTGTTTTTAACATTTTGAGCAGTTTATGACTTCAGAGCATCAATTCATATCACGAAAAGACGAAGGAGATAGAGTAATCATATTTGAAAGAGGTGATCTCGTCTTTGTCTTCAACTTCCACTGGACCAGCAGCTACTTTGATTACCGCATTGGTTGCTCCAAGCCTGGCAAATATAAGGTATACACATCCAACTCTTCTTTTGAAACTACTGGGACTTTGGCACTGGGTGAAGATATAATCTGATATCCTAACTACTTTTCGACATTCCAGATCGTATTGGACTCAGACGATCCTCTGTTTGGTGGATTCGGAAGGCTTGATAGCAAGGCAGAATATTTCACATATGTAAGAAAAACTAAGCCATTCAAGTCGAAGTTTACATTCATTGTGACTGTCCTAATCTCCTGACCAATCATGCCAATGCAGGATGGCTCATACGACGGACGACCCTGCTCGTTCATGGTTTATACACCGAGTAGAACCGCCGTGGTTTATGCTTTAGCAAACCACGATTAAGACTTGCAGACTTCGGATCCTAAAATCGCAAATCGTAATCAGGGAAGAGAGAGTCTGAAAACGTGGTTACTTCATTATATTGAAATGATGTGAACAAGTCATCTAGAATGTAAAGTCTAGTAACGAAAATATCTGAAACACTAAAGCCGGGAATTAGGAATTTATTAAGCAAGCCAAATACATAATCAGGAATAAACCGGTCCTGGATACAAACGACTCCAACGGCTTGTGGTTGGCCATGGAATATAATAATAAAAATTTCCAGATAAAAGTTTGAGCAATACATATAAGGCGAGAAAGATACCTTTTGAAAACGGAGTCGACGCATGTTGCATTGAGAGAACATAACCTTTGCTGTTGCTTTCAAATCGTCAGCTCCAAATTAAATCGTATTCCGTTGCTGTTTCAAGAATCGAACACACTAATGTTAACAAAGGATCGAATAATGGTTCTTAGTTTTATTCTTTTTCTTTTCATTCTGATCATAGAGAGCGGAAAAATAAAATCTGCGATCGATGATGGGTCTTTCTCAGTTTATATACAACCGTGTCTGATCGAAATAAAAAGGAAATTTTATCGAGTGGGAAAAAAAAGAGGAAAAGTAACACTTTTTCAAACAAAAAAAAAAGGAAAACTTTACAATGCCCAAAAAAGGAAAACGTTGCGTGTATGCCGGTTTAAATTGATTTGGTTTTGATGAATAGTTCCGGTTTAGTCAATCACGCTCCTTTTGCATCCAGCATCACACACTCACACTATTATTGGGACTGAGAATCCAACGGTCATCGTAGATCGCATCAGATAAACGGCTAAAAAAGCAGATTCTCTGGAAGAAGAGGAAAAAGAAAGAATTCAGAAGATGCAACCGACAGAGACGTCGCAGCCGGCGCCGGCGGAACAAGGCCGTCGGCTTAAGGATCAGTTATCGGAGAGCATGAGTTTCAGTAGCCAGATGAAGAAGGAAGACGATGAGCTGTCCCTGAAAGCTTTGTCGGCGTTTAAAGCTAAAGAAGAAGAGATCGAGAAGAAGAAGATGGAGATCAGGGAAAGAGTTCAAGCTCAGCTTGGTCGTGTTGAAGACGAGTCCAAGCGTCTCGCTATGATTCGCGAGGTTTGATTTCTATTACGTTATTTTTCAATTCGATTTCTTGTTTTGATTCACTTGCTTGCTGCTTTAAGTTTCAACTGTAGTGTAGATTTAGATCAAGTTCTTACGACTTAGAGAGTCTAAAAGGGGAGAAAAGTTGAACTCGCTTTCGGATTTAGTTGTTGAATGTTATATAATTAGAAAGCTGGATTTAGTCTGATTTTAGGGTTTTTTCTATTTTTAGGTTCTAGATTTGTGGAAATTTTCATTGTTATGAGCATATTTTGTGTTGTATATATGATGTCTGTCTCATGATCTAAACCTGATTGGGGGTAAGAAGAAGCTATGGATCAAGCTCTAAGCTTGACTGTGGATGATGTATGTTTGGTGAGTTTGATATTTTAGTGGTTCAGGAACTTGAAGGTTTTGCTGATCCCATGAGGAAGGAAGTTACTATGGTGAGGAAAAAGATTGATTCTCTCGACAAAGAATTAAGGCCATTGGGGAATACTGTTCAGAAAAAGGTTTGAGTTTTTGTGTTTGAGAATTTATTTCAATGCTTTTTTTTCTCTGGAATGCTAAGATCTAAGATAATGTTGCAATCAAAAACACTGTGTTTCGAGATATAAGTTACTTTCTCTCGACTATCAAGATATATTATATAGATCATGACCAGTTTTAAACCTCATAAATCAGGATTCTTTGGATGCTAAGCTGTTTTGCTTTTACAATATGTGCAGGAAACAGAGTACAAGGATGCTCTTGAAGCATTTAATGAAAAGAACAAGGAGAAGGTGGAGCTGATCACCAAGCTACAGGAGGTTTGTTCAATATTCTCACTTCTCTCTACTTTTGCCTAATAAAATCAAGGGTGTTGTTTGAATGGAACGTTACAAATGGTCTGTTCATGCCACATGTATCTGGATGGTGTGTGTTTGGTCTAACGAATTGGTTTGTCGTTTATCAAACTAATCGGCTTTGAGGCATATGATTCCAATTACAATAATGGAAGTAGTCTTACTGAGGTTTGGTATACAGTCGCCAAATTTGTCATTCTAAATATAGTTGAATTCCTGATTCTATAACGAGTTTCACAACTTTTGAAAGTGAGATCAGTGGCTACTCTGTATCAAAATTCCCCATGTTCGAGTGCTTTGCATTGTATATTTGCAATTTTAGTTTCTCCAAATTGGATGCATCACATGATCGTAAACCCCTCTTTGCGCAATTCAGATATCCAAAACACCAATCACTCTTTTTTTTTTTTTTTGGGTCTGTAATTGCATAATCATAAGTGTTGTTTATTATCGCTTATTGTGTTTTTTTGAGACAGAGAGACTTATTGAAGTTTTTTTTATGAGTGTGCGCAGTTGGAGGGACAAAGCGAGAAACTGAGGTTCAAGAAGCTGGAGGAGCTAAGCAAGAACATTGATCTAACCAAACCTTAAGTGTTGGACGAGCGCAGTCACTGGGATTGGGTTATTTATAGTTATAAAAAACATATCACTGGTAAAATCACTGTTTAGAGTATTTTCATTGTTCTTTTATGATTGTAGTAACATAATATATAAAATAAATAGTAAGAAGATATGGTTTTGAAATTGATGTTGGAAAGAAAATGTAACAAAGTTACGATGGCAGTACATTATCGACGTGATTGGCAGAATTGTAATAATAATGTAAAGAAACTACGTTTGTCCGGAGCACAGCATTTTGATACATATCATGACTTGAGAATTTAAGCTGTAAATGAAAATTAAGACCACATTGAAAATCTTGACTTGAGAATTTAAGCTGTAAATGAGAAATCAAACAGATCATGAGTTGTCAAGGATCTGAGTTGAACAGAGGACATAGAGAGACATGCTAGGATCAAGGTAAGAGAGTAATGTACTTGAAATCAGGTTTCTCGATTTACGAGAGTAATGTACTTGAAATCAGGTTTCTCGATTTACGAGAGTAATGAGTAGACTCGATTGACGAATATCATCTTCACATTATCTCATGTTTTAACATTTAGTAGTATTATTTTGCATGACTACCAAAAATTTCTAATGAGAAGAAGATATTTATATCTGTAAGAATATGAATCTGCTATACGATGGGGTTTAACTTAGACTAGATTTAATAAGGATAAATAAAATAGAGAGTTCAAAGGAAAAGGAAAAAATAAAACGTTTTGGTTTGGTGGAAGTATCAACGATGTTTCCTTTGTATCAGCATCTCTCACTTTATCATATTGAAAGTGCATGCATCTACAATACTTAATCATACTTAGTACATCTACAATATTCCAATTAGTTTCAAACCTATCCATCAGGAGATATCTCATGTCTCTCTTTATAGGGATGTCTAACACATATTTTTGCTGCTCACGAATAATATTTTCTCAGGATACGTACTGAATTCATCCTCATATTAGTTTTTTTATTATAGAAATCTTATGTGATGTTTTATAGTTTCGGAGAAATTAAATGGCCGAGACATAGATCATATATATAGGCATGGCACCGTCTTTTACTCAGATCAAAATTCTGTGTAGATTTATTATGTGTGTCAGTGTGTGTTCTAACATGTTCGGTGCCGCCGTGCCGCAATAGTTCGGATAATATGTTAAAAGAAAACATTTACATATGTTTTTGTTTCGTAATCAAAACTTATTACATGCAGCATGAGAAAATCAATGAGAGAGATGTGCGTGAGTGAATGAGCATCAAAATACAAAAGTACTACTAGCAGTCAGTCGTGCATGAGCATGGAGGAAAACTACAAATCAAGCGACACGATCCAAGTTTAAGATACATACGGAGACATATTGTCTCACAATAAGTCAAAATCACAGACTCCTTTTTTAATTGGACCAATATATTTTTGTTTCAATAATTCATTATGTATCTAATAAATATAGGTTGGTGTATAGTAGTTATATTTTAGCAATTATTGATTGAATCCTCTTTAACATAAATTGTATTGGGACATGCTTATTTTGGTTCTGCCCATATCTCCCTTTCAATATATATCTCGTCGGTTCTCATCACATGAATAGCCGGATACGTACAAATACAACAATTGATAAATAATACTACACGTCTACGTATATACTAATATTTCCAAACATCAAATATTGGGTATATTACTGATATAGATTTCTTGTCTCTTTCCTTTTATTTTCTTCATTTAACATTATAAAACATTTCAATGTCTTCTTCCTCAGAAGTTTCTCAAAGAAAAATAAAATTCGCAAACTCTTGCAAGTTGCCATTACGAAAGAAAAAAAAAAGATACAAAAGAAAAAAAAAACTAGTAAAACGTGCATGCAAATAATTAAGTGCTTTTTTAATCATCAAGGGTAACTAATAAACATGTGTTTTATAAATTTAAAATTAAGAAACTACGTGACTGAACATCTCTATACTGACTCACTCATATTTACATATATACCTTAATTTTATTTTCTTATCTTTGTAAATAAAATAGATGAAATTATATGTTAATTTCAAAATTGTGGTACCATGCTCGTATCTTAAATTCAGTGTCAAAAATGATATTATCTTTCTGGTTATAATTTTTTAACGTTAAACAACAAAATAGATATTTGTATTTCGTCGCCAATGTCACATACATTTTTTTAATCGAATGCATGCATACAAAAACCACAAATATAAACTTATTGAAACGAACAAAAAAAAAAGACAAATTAATTGTGGCGAAAAAAAGAATCCAATGAAGGAAACAGCCACGTCACCGAACCGCGAGTAGTGGACGTCCATATTAAACAAGCGGCTTAAAACATAAACGCCGACGTTATTTGACACGTGTCGCTATGTTGTGAAAACACACGTGTGTCTGGACGCACACGAAGCTTGTCCTTAGTTTGATTTTTTACGTGACGGTGCGATCTCTCTCTCTCTCTCTCTCTCTCTCTCTCTCTCTCTACTACTAACTAAACGTAAAACGTAAAACGTAAAACGTAAAACGTAAACGTAAACGTTAAACTTAACTTAACTTAACTTAACTTAACTATACTAGTATA
>NW_006238918.1:906605-976887 GCF_000375325.1 Capsella rubella
TTTTTACGTTTGTACGGTCGGCGCGATCTCTCTCTCTCTCTCTCTCTCTCTCTCTCTCACTTGACTAAACCAAAGAGTGAAAAAAAAAAAAAATGGACCCCAAATTGATTTTCTAATATTACATGAATCGATGTTATTGTCTCTCCTCCTCCTCTCATGTCTTACGAGTAAGTACTATAGTACTTTTTAAAATCAATTACTTAACCTTTAATAATTATGACAAACTGTACTTATATAAGTATATAACTAACTTCAAATTTAACATTCTTTAAAGAGAGAATTTGGGATGGTACAACGACCGTTTAATAAAAGAATAATAAGATTTTTACCATGCATTGTTTTTCATCGTACGTAAACGTGAGTCGCCATTGCGCTGACATATGAGAGTATTAAGTTTTATTGTACATACCATCATTTCACGTTTTGACATGCTTTTCATTGAGAAAAATAACTAATACTTATACATATGTAAACAAACAAACAAAAAACAAGTTGGTCAAACAAAACACACTATCTATTTTATAATTTGAATGATCGTTCGTAAACGAGTTTACCTCATTTAACTTTTAGTTACCGGTCAATACCTAACAATACGACTACACTATTTAATGTGATTAGACTAATAATTGAGAACACAAAAAGTATCAAAAGAAAAAAAAAGAGAAGAAGATAAAGATTGAGCAAGAGAATAACAAAATATAAAATTGGGTATGTCCTAAGTTTGTCATGACATGCGAAAACAAGAAGAATATTGAGAAACTACGAACTTACCAAACACCAACCACTACAAAGCGCCAACCCTTTACCTAAATACAAAGGTGATTAGTTTTATAACTACTTAATTAGTTCTTGAGATAAAACTTAGAATCCATTTATTATGTTCAGTTATATCCTTTCGTATTCCTGTCGGGGTTTTACTACCTGACTTGTCTTTCAAACCTTAATTAATAGGGTCATGCAAATAACAATCCATAGTGTTCCCTACCACTCCGATCATTTCACATATTTTTTTTCTTTCTTATCTAGGCATTTGAGTCTATTTTCATATATCAATACGCCAGTGTCACAGTTAAAAAATTATGCAAATTAATCAAGAAATAGCATATATTCGGTTAATTTCATCCGGAGGAAACCTGGTTAGTAATCTCTTGAAATAAACCATCAGTTTTGAAGTATAAGTTTTCTTCTTTTCCTTATATTGTAAATGTAATTTGTAATAATCGTATAAAATCTTTATTGCATTTAATTTATACAAACTGTTTACAAAGCTGGTATAATTAATGAAAAGTTGCTTTCTAGTAAAGTGTCCCAATCATATATAGAACTGTCTTTTTCTATGCCAGTTAAGCACAATAATTAGTTTTTTCTGCTAAATGAAATTATAAATGTTTCTGTCTATCCTATGTAAAATATCTAGAATTATTATTATACCATATAGTATAATCTTTCTTCCATACTCACTAATCATTTCAAGTTTGATTACCATATCTTCCCAAAAAAAGAAGTTTGTGACCGTGACCCAATCTAAAAGTTGATCATCACGCCAATAAAGATATAGTGGCTGAGGTTCGAAACATTTTTATGTTTTTTTTCGTACGTTAATCATAGAAAGTAATTGATGTTAACATCTCTTAACAACTACTACCAATTCACTTTCATGGACCATACATTTCTTTCTATTTTATCGGTAGACTACAAAAGCATATGCGATATGTTATATTATATCATAAATAGTAAATATCGATAGCATTGTAATATAATCTTGCAAATCACAATGAACAGATTTGCCAAGTCCATCTAAGAATCGTCAAATCACAACGGAAACTCATGTGGTGACACAAAATGTCAAAAACGTTACAGTTAAATGTTAAAACCTAGTTAATATGGCTTCTGACTCAAGTCTGGACCCATGAAACAAATCTCAAATTACTACTATACAAAGACGTGATATGTTTTTTTTTTTCTTTTTCTTTTTCTAGTATTATGACAAAATTTAATATCTGCCTAGGATACTCTCAACTTGTAAATACTTATCTCAGATTTTCTTGGGTAATTAAACGTGTTAATTACCACAGTTTTATGTTTAATACCATGCGAATCTAAAAGACCATTATGAAAAGCTGGACCATTTCACGCAAACCCAATGGCTCCATACAGTAAAATCTTAATCCTACAAAAAAAAAAGAATTTTAACTTTAGAATATACGAGAAAAATTTGAATGCCAATATTATTATTTTTTTTCACTGAAACTATATACACGAAACAGTATAAAGAGAACGAAAAAATAAATAATTCTGCAAAAGCTGTCTGACTGATTGGAATACAATTGTAGAATTTACACAATGATTTTGCTATTGCGATATTCTATTCCAAAGATTCTAAAATCATCCAAACTAATTAATCGATTTTCTGTATATTATTTTCTATAACAAAAATACAAGATATTTTTTGTAAAATACATCATACTATTTCAGCTTTTGACAATTTGAAAAGAAAAAAACAAACATCCAAATAAACTATACCACCCCCCACCATACCACTAGCTAGAGAAGCAGAAAGTGATTGAAGGAAATAAAGCAAGGCACGCGTAGCTCTGACCTTAATACTATATTTACATCTGGGAACTATATGAGGAAATAACTGTACTCAACTTTATTAAAATTACCATTCTCAGAAAACACAATCATAATTACTTCTTTTCAAATGACAGGAGTTATTAAAAGTTTTTTTTTTTTTTTCCTTTTGTCATTTTAAATTAAAGTTGATGTGTATGTGGAAGTTAAGTAACCAATCAAATGAAAATAGAGTGTATATGAAAGCTATAAAATTGTTTCGTACCGTGTCCTTTTTTTTTTTCTGGCCAATCTCTACGCACGAGGAGCACTGTAAACGTAAAACCCCAATTTTTTAAAAGTTACTTTTGCTGTTACGTACGTTTCGAATTGTGTTAATTTTGAATTGCCTAGCAGCAAGTGTTTCGTGTAATTCTTGTGTATATGAGAGGTTTTAGTTTATTTTAGTTGTTATCTGACAAAATACAGACTAAAAACATACTAACTATTTCTTGTTCTACGTTAAAGTTCATGTATATTATATATGTGTAAAGATTAACGGTATACTAATACATATATACATCAATGTAATGTTAAAAGCCATTGTTTATTCATCCATACAAGGGCTGCTGATCATATATGATTATCCCCCTTGAAAATATGAGATGTAAGTTTTTGCTACCATTAGAATCCTGCAGAAACATAATGTGAAGTTTATGTATTTCGTTTTCATCTTACATTGTATACCTCTTAGACTAATCATGTGGTAATTAATAACTTTGAATACAATGTCACTGATGTAGCAAAAACGACAGAGTTAATTACAAAACAAAAACGACAGAGTTAAATTAATAATATAGAAAAGGGTCGTCAAAAAAGTGGATGCAGTCAAAATCCAGTTCCTACAAAATAAATTGGGCATGCGTGT
Source organism: Capsella rubella (assembly GCF_000375325.1). Taxonomy (NCBI): domain Eukaryota; kingdom Viridiplantae; phylum Streptophyta; class Magnoliopsida; order Brassicales; family Brassicaceae; genus Capsella; species Capsella rubella. The sequence continues at coordinate 910,087 of NW_006238918.1, forward strand.
TTCTCACTTTTGTCGTTTTCTAATATTCATATTTTTGTTCTCACGAGTTATTTTCATTTGTTTATGTTTTTTGTTTTTTTTTTTTTTTTTAACTCTTTTACCTCTTTGAGATCGTCAACGCTTTTGTCCCTTGGAGGAAAAAAAGAACAGTTTTCACGGAAATGTGAAAAATGAAAACAACTATTCGATGCTATATTATTGAAACAAGCGCTCGTTACTATATGATTTTGAACTTTTCTACTTCTGTAATATTTATGGAGATGAAGTCCTAAATTGACTTACCCTCGACTCACCCAAGTTTGAATAACGTAACAACGTGGAGAGTAAAGAAGCTTGTGGGCATGGAAATAATGCTACTTTAATTAAATTTGTACTAATAAGTATATTATAGTATATTAAAATATAGTGAAACTGTTCTTAATACATGTTTATTAAGTGAAGAACATCAATTAACATGACACATATTTACGTATTAACAAAGAAGTAGCAATTTAACAGTCAAGGGGACCAATTCGATTAAACAAATATATACTTTTTTTGTTTCCCTTTGGAAATTGGCAATAACACTGAGAGTTGCCCTATGAATTTTAAAATATTATGCTATTTTGTTGGTGTGCTCTTAATAAATCACCCATTCTTATTACATTGAGGTTTTGCCTACTGAATTTTAAAATATTTTCTGTTTTGTTGGTGTGTTCTTAAATCACCCATTACACAACAAACCAAAAAAAAAAAAATAGACTAACCAAAAACCAAAAAAATAATATACAATAATATTTTGTTTTTTCCTACCTACAACTATTTACTTAGCCCTTTGCCTCGATCTTTTAAACCATCCACATTTTTTGAATCACCACCATCAACATCTCTCTCTCTCTATTCTCCTTCTTCTTCTTCTCTCTATCTGAGTCCAGAAACTTTCACTTTAATTACAAACTTGAAACTTTTGAATAAACTCACGAGAAAGTACTGTTCTTTCTTCCTTCTTCATTACTCTGTTTCTTGTTCTTAGTTTGTTTGAATTTTTGTTACAATGGCGTCTCAGAGACATCTAAAAGATCTTCTCGAAGAAGATCAAGAGCCGTTTCAGCTTCAGAGTTACATCTCAGACCGACGTTGCCAGATCAATCGTCCGGTAACGCATTTACAGGTCAAGAAACGCAGACCCATCTCTCAAAACGCTGGTGGTCTTCCCTCGCGTTTCTGCCGCAACGCTTGTTTCTTCTCTCTACGTGAATCTCCCGACCCGAGGAAGTCTCCACTCTTTGAGCTCAAGTCTCCCAACCGTAGCCAAAACGCGATCTTCGTCAACATACCCGCCAGAACTGCTTCGATACTACTAGAAGCTGCGGTTAGGATACAGAAACAGAGTTCAGAAGGTTCTAAAACGAGAACGCGAAACGCTGCAAACGCGTTCGGGATATTTGGTTCAGTTTTAAAGAAGCTAACGCACCGAAAGAAACGCGAGATCAACAACGGTAAAGACGGCGGACGCGTTTCTTCTTCGGTGAAAGACATGTTGAGATGGGAATCTCCGGTTGTCCGTAAAATTGTCACAAGAAAATCCAAACGCAAAGAAGAAGTAGAAGAAGAAAACGTCTCCTCAAGAACGCATAAAGCGGCGTCTGAAACGCAGTTCTCACGGAGGTCGAGTAGTAGTGGCGTTTGGTCAGAGAGTGTTACAAACGGAGAGAGATCTTGGGACGTTGACTTCGACACGTCGAGCAGCAGATCCAACGGTTCAGATGAGTTCCCAATGATGATGAACGGTGAAGATTTTTCGGAAGAGAAACGTTATTGTGAAAGCCCGTTTCATTTTGTTCTCCAAACAATGCCTTCAAACGGCGGTTTCAGAACGCCAAATTTCTCATCACCTGCGGCTTCTCCACGCCACGATTGTCTAGAGGTTTGTCTCTTTCTCCAATTTAATTATTTAATAATGATTACACATTATTGATCATATTCTTCGTTAGTTAAGGAAAAAAAAGTCTGAAGAAAGAAATAATTGATGTTTCGTAATGATAAGATTTGAAAATACAAAATTTGGTATAGAAAGCTTTTAATTAAAATTTAATGACATGGTTTTGACTCGTTGGAATTAGCGGCAGGCAACGTAGTAAGAAAAGTTATAAGAGTAAATGACAAAGATACCCACGCAAACTCATCGTTTGGTAGTTTTCGAAGATGCAACAACGGTTGAAGACAAATGTATATTTCGTCTTTTCGAAAGTGAACTCAGCCTTTTGTGTTGATGAAAACAAAGTTGATCTCTTGTCTCTGACATGCAAATCTCTCTTTTCTTGTTTTTGTGTTTTCTTGTTCTACCAAATAAAATTATTTAGCAATAGACTCCAAAGAAGTTGTCTCTGTCTGTGTATTTCCATCAATCAAAAACAATCTCAAGTCGAATTAGCATTAAGTTAATTATCATTCCAATCTAAAAGTAGTGTTTTTCTTTTATAATATTTGTGTAGAAAGAGAAGAAGAAAGAGAGTTATGAAGTAGAGAAGCTAAAGAAACTAGAAATGGAGGAGGAGGAAGAAGAAGAGGAAGATAAAGAACAGAGCAGCCCAGTTTCAGTTTTGGACCCTCCATTTCAGGACGATGACGAAGACATTCACATGGATGACAATAACATCCCTTCCAGCTTCAGATCTGTACAAAGTACGTTTTTCGAACCACTCTTTTGTCTCAAATTTTCATGCTTCTCTCATTTAATTCTTCCACCTTACCAAACTTTAATGGTTTATAAAAACTCTCTCTTGTACGGGTTTTTATGATGGAAGGAAAAGAAAAAAAGAACAGTAACATGTTCGTGCACCAATAGTGTTTTGTTATTTATTGGTCTCATTGACGTTTACATCACATAGTGTTCACTGACATTTTTGATTTTTCAAAATCTTGTGACTATTTCTATTAGATTTGGGGAAACTTCACATTTTTTGTGTGTGTATACTTCCTTTTTGTTAGATTGGTACATTTCCTTTTTCGTATTTTGTTAGTAAATAATTTGGAGGTTAATTTAGGGTTTTGTATGAATGAAAAATACATGTAACGCCTTTGATTATTTAAGACTAATGTTTGTTTTCTGGATGTGGATTCACAGAAGCAAAGCATCTGCTACTACAGAAGCTTTGTAGATTCGAGCAACTAGCTGGTTTGGATCCCACAGAACTCGAGAAAAGATTGTCAGAACAAGAGAGCGATGAGGAGGAGGAGGAAGAGGAAGAAGACATGAAATGTCTTTACCATTGTGAGATTATAACTCAGAGAGTGCTTAAAACATACTTTGAAGACATGAATGAAGTTCCCCAAGGCATAGAAGCATTGATCTCGGACCTTGCAGCAGAGGAATTACAAAACGACATTGTTTTGCTTGACGATGAAGCTGTAGCCGACATGGCAGCCAAAAGGGTATGCGAGAGACTGAGGTCTTGGAGAGATGTGGAGTCGAACACAATTGATATGATGGTCGAACATGATTTCAGAACAGAGAGTTTGGGGTTATGGAGATCAAAGAACGACGCAGAAGTTGCAGAGACGGTTATGGATATCGAGTTTGAGATTTTCGAGGATTTGGTTGAAGAATTATCAGAAGACATTGGCGGAAATCGATGGTAGACATTGGGGTAGCTTCCGTCGCAAGTAATGACAAACTAACCTGCGTTGTTTAGATGGATGGTGGGTGTATGTAAAAGTTTTGGTTGATGTGAGAGTATTAAGATTTTGTGTAATCCCTTATGCGAACTTAGAAATTCACAGTGAATTTCTGTAAAACTCTCGACTCAGTGTAGTTGTAGTTAACAATTAGACCAAATTTGAATACAACACGTTTTTTTTTTAATTTCGAACTGTGTTATGGAGTTCTAACTTCTAACTAATGGGTCAGTAGGTGCAAAGCAAATTCGTTATGGGCCAAAAATGCACTGGCCTATTTGACACATAAGGCCCAAGAGCTTTCTCCTTCCTTATACCCAAGAAGCTCAAAGAGATGTATAACATTTAGATTTTAGACTAAATCTTTTATTTTGCATATAAAATAATTAATGAAGAGAGACAATTTTATTGATAGGCAAATAATAACCAATGATATTACTATTATTACATCCATATGACAGGAATTTCAGATCGATGTCCATAGGGAATACGTGTGGTCCAATGTTGTCAGATTAGAAACTCCAACTAATTTAAAATCATAATTGTCAAGCATGTGGATCTTTCACTAGAGGTGAAACATAATTTTATTATTATTACATGAAATACAAACTTGGATATACTCTAATTTTTACAATAGGATTAACGAGGAGTTCTCTCTCATATGCTCTATTAGATGACAACATGAGTTGATTATTATCTCACTATAGTTGAGTGATATAGAGAGGAGAATAATTAATTAGTCAAAAGGTGTGTGTTTAATTAAATCAAGTATAGTTATCTCATGTTTAAAATACGACATAATCTTTATGAAAAAGACAGCTCCACTATTATTTTCCTCTTGCGTCGTTGACACCTCGGGTAACGTTTCCCTTTTTTCCTGAATATATAAAGGTTCATAAGAATCGAGTTCATTCCGAGTTTCCACTTCAAGGAGACAACAAATAAAGCTTTATTCTATACTATAAAACAAAATTTTGTCTTGCAATGAATGTTCTCTCTTTTCAGAAATGAAAAATATAATTCCAACTTACGACGAACGAGAAAAAAATATAGATAACGATCATTTGTTAGATTTGAGAACAACAACAAAAAACATGGCCATATGTAGCATAGGTTTAGAGTTGTGTACTGCTCAAGCGTTGTTATGTGGTTGTAATTATAAGTTATAGTAACAAATTATAATAGAATAATTAGTGATGAATTAGATTAGCATTGGGGTTAAATATTAATAATATTAGAGATTGATTACCCGTGAATGGAGTCACGGTCTATCATTCCCTAACGTAACGGTCCCCCGCCACCACAGCAAAATATCAAAATATATTTTAATCTCTAATAGTTTTATCGACCAACCTTTGATTCCATAAGCTCATATATTCCCGTAATATTAATTCTTAGTTTGTCAAACAAAACTACTATACTACTAATATGAGCTATGACGTGAAAAGATAAAGAACCATTCCAATTTTGATCAATCTATCTCAGACACAAAGCTTCTTCCATTTTTTTCTCATATCATCCAAACGACGCTTTGTAATATTATTCAAAGTTGGTTAGATAACTGCGACCATATATGATGATAATTGTTCCCGCAATATTTAATTTGTTGCAATTTATTGTGGAAAGTATCTTGCATTAGTTTTAATTTATTTCTTGTAATTTGCTTAAAGTATCTTGGATACAAAACAATACATAATTATCTCTTCTAAATGGACAAAGAACTGTTTAAGACAAAGAAAGATTATGATTTTAGAGCTAATAAGATGCAGTGTCACTAATGATACAACAAATAATATTTTGTTCTGATTGGTAAATATATTGTATCATGGTATAAACACTTCGTATGATGAAGTAGATATTATAAGATAAAAGATATATATACTTACTAGCTCTATGAATTATATAAGACACACATACAAGGCTTTGTCGTTTGTGTTATACCGCTATGATATTTGGTGACAAAAAAAAATGGTAAAAGTTCAGACATCAATCAAAATCGTGATAATTTTTTTATAATCATTAATCATATATACATTTTGGATTCTAGATTTGATTTATTGAAAAAAAAAAGATATACAAAACTATAAAATGTTTTGAAAACAAAGATACTTTATAAGAATTAGATAGTGTATGTGCTATTAACATATCTTGACAAGATCTATAAAAGGAAAACCAAAATTCAAAAAGGCAATGAAAAAGAGGGGTATATGCTTTGCACAAATGTTACTGTTAAACTAGAATTCAAAAAAAAATTAGGTAGCTTTCTCCTTTTCATTATTATTTCAACGTTTTATCGTTTGAAACCGGCACTACCCTTTTCATACGGACTCACTTTTCTAGTCATATAGAACTTCTTTACCTAATTCTCAAGGTCGATGTTAATGGAAAATCATAGACCTTATTTTTTATTTTTTTTTGGGCAAATCATAGACCTTATTTAATCTTAGTTATTTATACGTTAAAGAAAAAATTTATTCGATGAAGAAATTACAAAATACTCAAGTTTGCAAAGTTATAATATACGGATGTTAGAAAATTTCACAATTAGATGTTATGGAATGGAAGACTCTACAAACTGTGGAAGGATAGGCTTATAATCGGTGTTTGATAAGAGGGGTACATTGATGGATGTCGATAAGAATGTGGGGTCACACCAACCAGCTGGATTTTTTCAATGTATTTTTTTTAAATTTTTAGGTTTTTCCCTTTTGTTTTGAGAATTATTTTCTTGAAAATAAAAATAAAATAAAATCAAGGAAGAAAGGTGAAAAAGAAAGGTTTTTATAGTGCGAAGGCCCATCTTGATGGAAGGTTTGAAACGACGGATGCATGCATTTGTGAACCCTGAAAGTATAGATTATATCACACAAACGGGTATCACACAAGTTATATATATACTTTCACACTCAGTGAGTAGATCATTTCCGAAATGTTAATATCTTTCCAACCATTATACATTTATACTATGACTAATATTATAATTATGTTACGTAGTATGTAATTCTTAGTTGATTTAATTTCAACCACTTCCTACACTGGTGAAATTTTGAAATGAAAAAAAATTGATCGAGTTTTGGCAGCACTATATATCGTATCGAAACTTATGATTTGTTTTGTAGCAATTAATATGCATTGTACTTTCGATATATGCTGATTTTTTAGTGTCCAAGTCGTGTCATATATTTTCCGTATAACTACTCACATATCGTGTTTTCTTAAATTATACGTGAAAATTTTGTGTTTTTAAGTTTATACGCTAATAGTACTAATTAATGTATAAAAAAAAGAAGGAAAATGGCTAGTATTCGTGATGCTAAATGCCTCTGTAAAGACCAATTTTCTAACGCTTATACAAAAAAAAAATATAAATCATAAACCTTTAATAAAATAATTACATGTATATTAAAATACTATTTGGGGAAGGGTTGTCATAATCACGCCATGATTTACGACGTGTGCATCGAAGAAGTAAGAGATTAGGCCATTCGATTGCTGCAGGCTGCAACACCTGATATGCGTATTTTTTGGGTTTTCCTGTAAATTGATTCGAACGTACACGTACATATATATATACTGATGTTAGTTTGAAACTAACAATTTAACAAATAGTAACAAGATAATTGGTCTTCTAGTTCATTCGAGTTCAGTTAGATATATTCGAATTCGGTTCAGTATGGAAAATGCGTTTGTAAACCATTCGGTTCGGTTTGGTTTTCTCTCCGGATATACTATATATATATACACAATGTTTGTTAATATTGAATATCTTTTTCATTTTACAAAACTAGGTTCGGCATTACGCAATATTGTTTTTCTTACAAGAAGAGGAAATCTTTTCTTACTACGTACTTGGTATACTTGATGAAGTGTTATTTTTCTACTAGCCAAGTAACCAATCTTAAATAGATAAAATAACTGTTAGAGAGCAGTAATGGTGGAAATTACAAAACACTGTGTCTGTACCTATGAACACACGTATATAGATATGTGTACATTGCATGGATCGAACGTCTACCTACGTGAAAAGCAAGTCATCAGGTCTGACCACTCTGAGTTTCAGACACTCTCATTAATATTTTTCCTCTTTAATTATATCTTTTTTCAATTGTATTTCTCACTTCTCTATACATATTTGGTTTTAAAAAGAAAAGAAAGTTTATATATTTGTCGGGGCTTAAGACAAAGACTGAGTGAGCAAGACTGAGATTCTTCTGTTCAGCATGTTTCCCTTATTAAGAACTCTCTTCTTCTCTTACAGTTTACTATACACTGTCCATGATTTCATCACTCTCTACGTACTCTGCTTTTATTTCCATTTCTATATTTTTTTTCGTATATATTTTTCCTGTAATGTTAAGAATTGATTGCGCATCTCTCTTTCCACACCAGTTAACACATCGTTATATATAAATCTCATTATGCAGTTGGGGAAATAAAAATGTGACTATATATGTTGCTTTTGTTTGTCCTTTCAAAAGAAATAATTATATCTTCACTTTAGAGTTTAATCTTTTAAAATAAATCCGAATGATCATTACGTGTTTGTCGGCATCTAGCTACCTCATTTAAGTAGGAATTAAACTACTGATCTGTTTGGAAATATTTTTAAAAACCTATCTCTTTATATTCATGATATTTTGCACCGTGGTCCACAACTTTTGTTAGAAGAATGTCTTTCAGTTTTAAAATTTTTAAAAAGTTTTAAACGATATGATTGCTTAGGAATATAGTATACTGATTCATACACAACTATGGAAAGATAGATCTTGTTAGCAAATTAAAGAGATAGATATCTTCAATGATAGAACAAAATATATTATAAAAAAACAGATCATGGTTGTGGCAACTTTCCCTTTTTTCAATAAAAACCAAAGGTTGCTTTAAAGAAAATCATGACATTTTCATATAAAAGAAAGAACCATAGAATATGATTAAATCCCGATGGCTATAATCAATGTTGTAATCTTATAAACAACAATAAATTTTTTTTTAAAAAAATCTAATTATAAAGTACGAGTTTTTTAAAATGTAGGAATACTATATGGGTAATGTACGAATGAATAAAGGCCCTACCGCATACTGTTATTAATTATTGTAATATAATTCGGAAAATTATGGCATGCATATATGTGTCCATAACATCGACCCATCTTAGTAGAGTTCAGATTTTAGTCTTACTTTCGCGCAAAAGCATGCTACTTCGTCTCTAGAGGATGTGGAAATTATAGGCCACTTCTTGAGCACTTATATCAACAAAGACATATGTATATGTATCTATATCTGTAGGTCAATGCAGTTAAAATATACCGAAATTAATTCTTCGTTAGGGTTTGAAAGCATTCAAACACACTATTTCATTTAAGTTATTAGAAAAAATAACAGTCAGAAGTATATATCCGTTAGACTATATAATAATAAAAAGTAAAATATTTTACACCACATTATTGAGGAACTCAATTACGAATGTTTGAAAAGATGACTATTGTCTTAGCTAGTAAATATGTGATTCAGTTCTATAATCAAATCATTTTATGAAATATTTCATTATTATGTCACATTCGATTTGGATGTAATATATCATTCACTATGTTGTGTGTTGTTGGAAATAAATCACAACGCGATTGTGAAAAAACAAAACAAAAACATTTCCGATACCTAAACTGAGTTTGGTATATATATATATATATATTATATGTGAATGATTTATAATTCTTTAAATCAGATTCATTAAAATCAAGAAGAAGAAGAAAATAAAAGAGTGATCAGTCGAAAAAAGAAGATAAGGTGTCAATTAATTTGGCGGTGTTGAAACAATAAATAGGTAGGTAGGTGACAAATGCAAACCCTAGCTACTTGTCTATTTGCCCCCCAAGAGCCATGGATGATGAATCAATTAGTTTTTTTTTTGTTTAGATTCTATTTAAACAAAACTATTAAATTATATTGAGTAGAAGAGTAAGTGAGATATTAGGAAAAGTAAAAAAAAACAAAGCAATCGAATAAAACGGCAACGTTTGGTACGTGTCTGCTGAGGGACTGTTGAAGTCTCCTTCCCATCTCAAGTCAATAAAAGGTAAAACTTTTTAGGGGTCCTCTAATAGACGGCTATGAATGTGACACGTGTCTTAAGCTTGTCAATTTTTTTTTAATATGATGAAATATCTTTCTCCTAATCTTGTTTCTTTCTTCATTAGTCCACTAATTAAATTATTTTAAATCGCAAAGTTAATCTGATTTATTGCGTTTACGAGACATGTGCAACACAAATTACAGTGTAATCTAGTTAATTATTTCATATTCTCATTCGACAGCAAATTAATTCGGATTTTTCACTATTTTTGTTTTTATTCACTTTCAATCAGAACATTTTTAAAAAAAAATATAATAGCTGATTGGTAAGATACTTTAAAAGTATTCAAAAAGACTTAGAACACTACTATTAACCATTGGAATTTATGAATGTATAAATCATGAACGCACAACGCAATAACGGCATTCATGATGGTGGTTTTATATAAATTTTGTATAATTGATGTATTAACTATTTGATATCGGTTTCAATGTAGTGTTTGAGTTATAGTTACAAAATTTCTTAAATACAAATTTGAATGTTTTTATGAAATGAATTTTCGAAAATGGAATTATTGATCATCAGAAGGGATTAAAATTTAGTGAACATTAGGATTGAAGCAATAAAAGTGTCAAAAATAAAAGGACAATAAAGCCAAATGGTTAGGGATTAGACAGGTTGAAATGTTGGGGGAGCATAAAAGCCAATAATTTGGTAATTTTCAGAGGACCCCCCTCTTATTGCGGCCACTTAATTCTATTTAATTTCTCTAATAAATTCACACACATGCCTCTGGAAATTTTCATTTTTAAAAAGTTTATGCATGTATGCGCAGAAGAAACTTTTAAAAGAAAAAAATACGAAGCTTTAAAAAGCTGAATCGCAGATTTAGAAAGTAAAACAAAAGGTACATGAATTGGTTAGCATGACAACCAAATCGTCATAAATCTAATGTTGTAAGAAACATATATATATATATATATATATATATATATATATATATATTTAGGTTATAACTTAAACTGTAATCAAGATTTATATGTCTGTGTGCTATATACTACATATTTATCCCGTTATACTAATCAGTTAATCGTACTAATGATTATAGATGTATATATAGGCATTTCTTTCTATAATAAGTAGGTTTAGAGAAATGAATTCTTAAATCAATCACTCTCTTATAGTTTTTTATATTAAAAGAAATAATCCTAGAAAAACAGGAGACTGATGATGCCAAATAATTGTGTTAATTACTTAATAAAACTAAATGCATAATTCTATAAGCCACCGGTTGTTTTTGTGAAAAGGTCGTACCAATTATGGAGTCACATGCGCAAACTGCAGTGCAATTACCCCCCCATAACAAATCCAAATAATGAAAGGTTCATAGTAAAATCTCTACAGAGAACCAGAGAAGGTATCTTGGGATAGATATGTATTAAACCCTACAAATCTTATTAATAGATTTTTGAACGTAAACACCTTAAATTCAAAGAGAAAGGACCTCGATCTATTATTGTCTCTAAGTGAGACAAAACCTTACATTGATATGAACAATATACACATCAATGCACACATGTATTCGAATTATTTGATAGAGATGATAATGAAAAACTGAGCGAGACACATGTTACAAAACATACATATACATACAAAATCTCATACCAAAAGATCTGTATATTATCTAAGTAATATACATCTCTCTCTCTCTCTCTCTCTCTCTCTCTCTCGCCCACACACATTGAAGAAGAATATAAAGGGTTATTAAGTCATGGGACCATATTGTTTCTGTAGCTTACATTCGACCCTTTTCGTGGACTACACGATCTGTCTCTCTCTCTCTCTCTCTTTCTCTAAAAACAAAAGCTTCAATCTTTTTTTTTTCTTCTCTCTTTTTTTTTTGGGGATTAAAAGGTTAAACCTTTACCCTTCACTATCGATTGATCTTCTCTTTTCATTTCAGTTGAAATACAAATCTGTATTTGAATGGATCAAGATCAGCATCCTCAGTACGGTATACCGGAGCTCCGGCAGCTCATGAAAGGCGGAGGGAGGACGACGACGACATCACCGTCGACTTCTTCTCATTTCCCCTCTGATTTCTTCGGCTTCAACCTCGCTCCGGCGCTTCCGCAGCCGCACCGTCTCCATCAGTTCACTACTAGTGATCAAGAGATGGGTTTCTTGCCACGTGGCATACATGGACTGGGTGGTGGTGGTTCCTCGACCGCTGGACACAACAACAATAACAGTAGTAACTTGAACGCGAGTACTAGTGGTGGTGGAGTCGGGTTTGGTGGGTTTCTCGACGGTGGAGGTTTCGGCGGCGGTGTAGGAGGAGACGGCGGAGGAACTGGAAGGTGGCCAAGACAAGAAACCCTAACTCTGTTGGAGATTAGATCTCGTCTTGATCATAAATTCAAAGAAGCTAATCAAAAAGGACCTCTCTGGGATGAAGTTTCTAGGTTTGCGCTTCTCTTCTCTTCTCTTTTCTTTTCTTGATTTTACCCTAATTTCTCTCTCTCCTCACTTCTTCGTTTTTTTCGTAATTTTTTCTTAAACAAACTTTATGCATACATGTTTTTCCTAATGTCTCCTATACTTTATCATTTGATCAATTAGAAGAAATTAATTTCCAACTGAGGAAATTAATAACATTTGTTACTTACACACTCTAAACAGTATCAATCTTCGCTAAAGAAAATAAACAAAAAAAAAGGTTCAAGCGTTGAGTATTTTGTGCTGTTATTTTGGGTTTTCTTTCAGATTTGACCTTTCATACGCTTTCTTGTTAAAAAATTATAGACCTTTCAAGTGAAAATCCCGAAGACAAATTTAATCCTTTTTAAAATTATATTTATATTCTTGCATTAATAACAAGAAAGAATGTGACCTCAACACTACTTCCCTTGGGTTCCTCAATTTCAACTTACTTTTCAGCTGATCAATATGTATATATATATATAAGTGTGTTACATTCCCACGTATACACAGACACACATATTGATGCGTAACTATAGAGTGGTCAGTTTCAAACAATTTTCTTTAGGAGTTGTTTTGTTTTGGTCAAGAGAATGACCAGACCTTGGCAGTTTCAGTTAAGACACTATCAGGTGCTTTAAAAACCCAAAAGGGTAAAACATAAACAAGAGTAAAACAAAAAGGTTTATTATCATTTCTTTGACTTTGATTTTTTAGATTTCTCCTTTCTCTTTTCTTTTTTACTGATAACTTCTGATTCATCTTTCTTAGCTTCTGAAGATATGTACCCTCTTCTTTTGTGTTAACTGAGCATTGAAACATGTTCTTGTGGTAAACTCTTAGTCCACTAGTAAGTCTACAAAGTCTTTGGTCTGAAAGTTAACTGGTGTATGTTAAAAGAAGACAAAACTTTATGTGTCACTTTTTAATTTTAATTTTATATATATGCATGAAAACGAATATATGAATATCTTATGAATAGTCTATGATTCAAGCTAGTTTCAAGATTAGGGCACTGCTCCATCCGGGTTCAATCAAACATGCATGAGCTAATTTAGTCTTTCTCGCTCTTATTTGCTTTCATATGTTTTCTCAAAATAGGATTATGTCCGAGGAACATGGATATCAAAGGAGTGGAAAGAAGTGCAGAGAGAAGTTTGAGAATCTTTACAAATACTATAGGAAGACTAAAGAAGGCAAAGCTGGAAGACAAGACGGAAAACATTACAGGTTTTTCCGGCAGCTTGAAGCCCTCTACGGCGATTCCACTAACGTGGTTTCTTGTCCCAATCATAACACGCAGTTCATGAGCAATGCCCTTCATGGTTTCCACACTCAAAACCCTATGAACGTTACTACAACAACGTCCAACATCCACAACGTTGATAGTGTTCATGGTTTTCATCAAAGCCTTAGTCTTTCTAACAACTACAACTCCTCCGAGCTGGAGCTGATGACTTCTTCGTCTGAAGGGAATGATTCTAGTAGTAGAAGGAAAAAGAGGAGTTGGAAAGCGAAGATCAAGGAGTTCATTGATGCGAACATGAAAAGGTTGATAGAGAGGCAAGATGTTTGGCTTGAGAAGTTGACAAAGGTTATTGAAGACAAAGAGGAACAAAGGATGATGAAAGAAGAGGAATGGAGGAAGATTGAAGCTGCACGGATTGACAAAGAGCATTTGTTTTGGGCTAAAGAGAGGGAGAGGATGGAAGCTAGGGATGTCGCGGTGATTGAGGCGTTGCAGTACTTGACAGGAAAGCCATTGATAAAGCCGCTATGTTCGTCCCCGGAAGAGAGGATTATTGGTAATAATAAGATCCGAAACAATAGTGAGAATCAGAATGAGAACGGAAGCGATCAAACAATGACTAACAATGTTTCTGTTAAAGGAAGTAGTAGCTGCTGGGATGAGCAAGAGATTATAAAGCTTATGGAGATAAGAACGAGCATGGACTCGGCGTTTCAAGAGATATTGGGAGGGTGCTCGGATGAATATCTATGGGAAGAAATTGCAGCGAAATTGGTTCAGTTAGGGTTTGATCGGAGAAGTGCCTTATTATGCAAGGAAAAGTGGGAATGGGTAAGCAATGGAATGAGGAAAGAAAAGAAGCAAATCAACAAGAAAAGGAAGGATAATTCTTCGAGCTGCGGCGTATACTATCCAAGAACCGAAGAAAATCCAATGTACAACAATCAAGAAAGAGGATATAATGATAATGATCAGCATCGGATGAACGAACAAGGCAATGTAGGTTCTTCGACATCAAACGCAAACGTAACCACTGGGAATCCGAGCGGCGCAATGGCAGCTAGTACAAACTGCTTCCCGTTCTTCATGGGAGATGGAGATCAGAATTTGTGGGAGAGTTATGGGCTGAGGCTAAGTAAAGGAGAGAATCAGTAAGTAATTTGTCTCAATGAAGAAGATGAAGAAGAAGAAGGTAATCATGGTTAACTAATTCTTTTGAGTTAGCTATATATATATATATATGAGAACGATAACCTTGACTTAGCTATTATATCACATGATGCTTAGAATTAATTAAAGAATATTTGTTGGGGCTTAACGAATTTATATCAGCATGTATAAGATGAAAGTCTATATATGAATCAAGTCAAATTAGGCTTTAACCAACGATTGTATACAATGTTTGCTTGTATTTATTTTGTAAGACGTTTTATATCGATCATATTATCGATCTTTCTTTAAATATTGAATTTTTATCCCAATAGCATAAGTAATTTGTTGACCAGAAAAAAAGACATACGTATATACATCCATATATGCTAACAAAGATCGTATCTCATAAAACTCAACTTTTATAAGAGAATTTATTTTCCACATCCCAAAGGCGTAGACACGCAAAACCAGACAAGACATGTCATAGGATAACCAAAAAAAAAAAAGATCTAATGATGCATGTCTCAACATTTAAGGGTGATTCTTCTTTAATTTACCTTTAAATATAATATTTGATGTCAAGAAGAAAAAAAAAAAAAAGATTTATCATAGTTTTAATATGAACATGGCATTTTCCCTCGACCCTTGAATTGAACCAAAATTTCCGGGGGATTGAATCAATAATATTATGATGATTAATAGGAAAGGGATTGACAGACTATGAATAGACTCGAGAGACAATAACATATGAACCAAACGGTTCTTGTCCATTGGCATGCAATAGTTTTCACAAGTTTTTAGTTTTCGTATTTTACTGTAGAATATTAGTTTTCTTTTAATTTTTGAAAAAATTTGTGTTCATCAGTGTTCAGGAAAACTAATTCACATAATAGGGTTTTATTAGTTTTCATAATGAATTAGCTAGTAGGAACTTCAAAAATCTAATCTCTCTTGCTAGTTTATTCTAGAAGAACCATTATTATTTTTTAAATCTTAAATGACTAATAAAATGGTTTTTTCAAAAGAATAAAACACAGCTACTTTAAAACCTATCAAATTTAACCAAACTTGTTATTCTTCTTTCTATATATTCGATTTCTGGATCATAACATTTTTAATGGATGAAATGAAAGATCTCTCGCCTGAATTATTTTATTTGATCGGTTAGTAAACCGTGAAACTTGTTTGAACTTAATATGGTCTTGAAGACTCAACCTAATTAATGTATGTACATAAATGGTGATACAAAGAAAACATACATAGAAGGCTAGAGCTGTAAATTTGGGGTAATCCTAGAGAGAGATAGAGAGGGGGAGATGGAGAGAGTTATGTAGATGGAGACAGAGAGTAAGAGGTAGTGAAGTAAGCTCTGGTCGATTCAGTGTAGTGGTAATGGTCAGAGAGAAGAAGAAAGTAACCATTTGCCTTTTTATCTCTCTCTCTCTCTCCATGATCTCTTCTTCTCCTTTTGTCCCTATTCCCTATAGAGACAGTGAGACACGAGCACGAGTCAATACAATCCCTTCGTACGAACACATTATTGCTGATAACGTTGATTAATTCTGAATTGTCTCTATTCTCATTTAAGTGCTTGTTTCGTTTTATGGGTTCCACACACCAAGACCAGTCCTACTTCTAGAGCTTGATGATTCTTCTTGTCAATACGTCTATTAACTGTTTTGTTCTTATTATTTGGATATCCAACATTAATGATGTATTGGTTATTTTTTTCTTAAACGCCGTGTCATATATTATATATATATATATATATATATATATGTTATGGAAATTTTATATATAACTTTTGTGGAAATTCCTAAATTTGATGTTTTAGAAGCTTTTTTCACATATGTGTTAATAAAACCTTCAAGAATTTTGCAATTACATTAAAAAAGGTAACCCAAACAAAGAAGATTGTACAGTAGTGAATAAGAAAGACTGAAGTTTGTATTATTCATCACTAGCTATAGATTCATTTCAAACTGTTTTCATGACCCTATTTTTATGTTCAGTCACTGCCCTTGTCTCTCTACTCTCTCTGTCCACCCTACGACTAGACACATCATCACCTCATTATATGATTTTATTGTTTTTATATTCTGCTCATTTCAGCCTTCAAAATTCTTCTTTCTTTGGATCTTTGAGTATTTAGTAATTTCTAAATTTTCTAGATAAGATATACCAGAACAAACAAAGTCATACTTTTGTCAACGTAGTTATCAAGATAGTTCAAGTCTATAGAACTAGTAGCCACAAAACCCACAACTTAGTGACATCTACGATAATCTTTTTTTTTTTTTTTTTCGTTGCAAATTTAATAACTGGGACTAAAAGTTTAAGCAGAACATAATACTGTAGATTTTAATTTTCTAGTAGATGTTAACGTATGCTATACATCCTTTTTAAAATAATTAGAACCAAATTTCCCCACAAGAAGGGTTTTAATCATAAATACTTTAATATATATTGATAGCCTACTTTGAGTCTTTGAAGAGAAAGGTAACTTCTTAAAACGTTTGTGATTCTGTATCTGCATTGTCCAGAATTCTTAGTATCACTAAGTAAAAACAAAGAAGTGGTGTAAAAACACATGTTTGGAATCAAGCAGTACTTCGTTTTCTTCTCAGAAACTCAAGAGATGCCAATGCGCCTTAATACAAGAAAATGGAAATTTAATTGTTTACCCGAACCGTCTAACAGCTTTGTGTTCTCACTTCTCAGGTTCGGTTTTGCTCTAACCTAATAAGTAAAAAGGAAAAGAAGAAAAAAAAAAGGAAACAACGGAGAGAAAAAAGGAAACTTGAGTCATTAATTTAAAAAGTAACCGTTAGCTACGAAAACTTGAGTCCCAAACAAAACACATCTCATCAACAGTTTATAAATAGACTCGATATCGGACCTCCTCGAATGAGTTATAATAATCAGAGAGAAAGATGCAAATTTCATTGCTCTGATTTTACCATTCTCACCTGCTTAGGTGGTGGAAGATGTTGATGATACTTTGATAAATTCTTCTTCGGCTTTCGTTATGTAGGATCGGAAGACTGCGAGGAATAAGATGATCACACTATATATGATGTTATTAGTAAGATGATGATGATGTTCAACAAAGACGTCATCGAAGAGGAGGAAGAAGAACGACGGTTCCGGTCTAGAGAAGGAGATTCTCCGGTGATACCATGGAAAACTTAGGAAACAAAGCTTCCGGATTGGAATCTCACATCTTCAAGCCCATTAAGCAAAAGGTTTTCAGCCCACCAATTACATTGAGGTCTAATTTTTTATTTTCATCTTATTAATGCTTTTTTCAAATGCAAGTTTTTTTAAATTTGGATGCTAAATTTACAAAATGATATGAATACTAATTGGATTGTGGATCCAGTCTTAGATTGTTAGAGATTCCATAAATTCAACTTGTTTTCGCATCGTTATGTAGATTTAGCATTTAAGCTTTTAATTTGATTTCTTAAAATATTTTTAATTTGTTTCTTTTCTTTATGGATTTTAAAAAATTTAACAGAATATTATAGAAGTTTGTACATATTTTTATTAGATGTTAACTTATATATACTGTACATCATTTTTTTAATAATTACAACGAAATTTCCCCACATAAAGGGTTATATCATAAATATAATTTACACATTCCAGGCTACTAGTAGTATCATATATATGCCCATATTTTTATAAGACAACAATATCTAATAGCAAAAAATAAATAATTTACACCGTCACGTTATAGCCAGAACAATAAAACCAAAATTTCAAAAAATTCTGTAATGGACCTTTTAGTATTTGTAGTCTTTGACGTGAAGGCTCTCGGAAGCACCATCACCTAGCTGTGCATCACCCTTGTAGCCACCAAGGGTTGCTTCAGAGTTGGCCTTAGCTCTAGCCAAGAACGCCTTTTGAGCCTTTTCCACATTCTCTTCTTTACCTCCCCAAGCCTTGAGCGTACTCTGTTGAAGCGCTCGTCCATATGAAAACGTCAAGCTCCATGGTTTCTTACCTTTGAGCTGATTAATGGCGTTTAGATTCACAGTTGCTTCTTCCTCACTCTGTCCTCCAGACAAGAACACAACAGCTGGAACCGCTGCAGGAACCGTCCGTTGTAAAGCACGAACGGTGTGCTCTGCAATCACTTCAGGTTTGACCTTGGAGCCACTGTCAGAACCTGGAGTAACCATGTTTGGTTTCAGGAGTGTTCCTTCCAAGATAACATGGTGATCACTAAGAGCCTTGTAACAAGCCGCAAGGACTCGTTCCGTGACATAAGCACATTTCTCAATATCATGAGATCCATCAACAAGAATCTCTGGTTCAACAATAGGTACAAGACCATTCTCTTGGCATATGACTGCGTATCTCGCTAAACCGTAAGCATTCTCATGGATAGCTAACTCAGAAGGCTCCTCGTTTCCGATTTTGAGAACAGCACGCCACTTGGCGAAACGTGCACCAGCTTCATAGTATTTCTTGCAACGGTCACCAAGCCCGTCGAGGCCAGTGGTTGTGGTTTCACCATTTGTACCAGCGAGCTCAACGGTTCCTTTATCGACCTTGATACCTGGAAGCACTCCAGCTTCCTTCATCACATCAACAAATGGTTTCCCTATAGAAGAAATCAACAACATCATGCATCAATGATATATATAGAATCAAGAAAACATGAAACCGTTTTGTGAGGTTTTTTGAGTTTAATTAAAGACCTGAAGCAGTTTTTTGGTACAGTGTTTCCTCGAAGAGGATGATACCACTGATGTATTGGAGAGCTCCAGGAGTGGTGAACAAGAGCTCGCGAAGAGCACGTCTGTTTGATTCAACGTTCTCGACGTTAATGCTTACGAAACGCTTCCCGATTGTTCCAGTGGACTCATCAGCAGCGAGAATACCTTTTCCCGGGGTACCGATGTAAGCGGCATTGGCGATGAGCTCATCTGTAAAGATCAACAAACACGAGATAGATTCAGCTTTGACATCGATCACACTTAATTTCAAGATTTGAAGCAGTTCGTGACAAATTTATGCTTTACCGGAGAATTTGGATTTGAAGCACGACATTTTAAATAAAAGAAGCGACGGCGACTGTGTCAGAGAATATACTTCCGAAGATAGAAACAATCTTTATGTAATGTCTTTATGTAATGTTTTGAAATAGAAGAGAATGGGCTTTTAAAAGGCCGCCTAAGAGATAGACACGGCGACAAATATGGAGTTATACAAGCGGTTCATATAAATTCTCGCTTCGCAACTCCAAAATTGTCGGTTCGTATGACGCTCTTTTCTATTTTTCTTTTAGTACCATTCTATTTTTAGTCTTCTTCTTGCGAATTCATATACTTAAAATTGTTAATTTTGGATTAGAGAGAGGATAAAACTCCGTGAAATATTGCAAGACGTTGTTGTATAAAGCTAAAACTAAACGTGTTATCTAAAATTTTTGGTGGTTGCGCCCGTGAACTTAGCACTTGCATGCTGCTCACCAAAGAATACTTAAAAAGTTGCAATAAAGAATTTAGATTTATTTATACAAATTGGGATAGTGGAAATCTCAAAGCATGTGGGCCTTTGAGGAAAAGTCCACCAATCCACACTTGTTAGCGTCATTCGTGACGCCAATTGCTCATTTCTCCCCTTATTTTAATCTATAAAATTATTTCTGCCATTTTTTACCTTTTTCGACCACCAAAAGAAAAAGAATTATATATTACAAAAAGGTGTGTTTGATTTTGATAAATGATAAACCATATAATTTATCAGAATTTTAAATACTTGTTAGGTGCAAAAATTCATCACCAAGATGATGGTTAAATTGCAAAAAGAACAAAAAGAAATGAAGAAGTTAATTTTATACTATATGTGTAAAAAATACATACCTCTTGTAAATAAAAAAAAAAATGAGAACAACCCAAAAAAAAAAACTAGAAAGCTATCTCTATCATCTCCGACTCATTTCAACGGAACTAAAACTATCCGACCCGAGATTTTTATACGGGCCGGGTGATAACCCACCATCTTCCTCTAGTACTCGTTTCTCTCTTGTCCAATTCCTAAACCCGACGTAAACCATCGTCACCATTAAAACCAACGCAATCACAGCCAGAAGTGACATCCCAACGGTTAATCCAACACGACTCTTTTTCTTCCCTACACCTTCACCTACCTTAAAATAACCCAATTTACTCGGATCCTCAACGCCCAACATCGTCCGGATCGGGTAATTAACCAAATAACAAAACCCAGACCCGTTATTATAAACCGCCCCGAAACACTTACAGTCTTCAACACACATCTCCTCACACTCTCTTATAGACGACGTCGTCTTATGATCCATCAGCTCCTTGAACGGCACTTCAACGCCGTCGCGTCTCACCGCTCTGTACTCCGTTGCCTTGCCGCAAAAATCAGCCGGCCCGGACGGCATGTGATTACACTCTCCGTTCACTGTTCCGTTGTCAATACACGAACAACCCGATCCAGGCGTGCATAGACTGTACGGACCACACGGATTTGGGAGATCGCAAGTTTCGCGGATCGCTTCGTAGTTCAACGCCCAGTGAGAACCGTCCCAGAGATATCCCCGGAGATTCCCGTCGGATTCTAATCGGAGAATTAGTAAACCGTTAACCGGTCTTTGAAAGCTATTGAACGCTTCAACATCGATTGGTATGTTTCCGGTTTGGTACATACCGAGATAACCATTGGGGTTAATCCGAGCTAGAATTGGACCGGCTCCGTCTTTGACTTTGGCTTTGGCTTGAAGAGCACTGTGTTTCCAGTAGAACTGTTGAGAATCATCGCTCACTTTAGCGTACAAACCGATGAAATCCCTACCTAACCGCATCGAATACAAACCGTTGGGTGAAACCAAAGCCATGGCAGACGTGAAATTCTGGTTCTCTACGAGGGTATTTCCGGGATAATCAAAACTCTCCCACTCCGCGAACGACGTCGTATTCACCACTTGGAGATTCGAGTCGTTACGGAGGATGAGACGGTCTCCGTTAGTTTGAGTTGACCATTCTAACCTCGAAGAAGGATCGGAAATAACGAGGCTGCCATTAAAGAAGAGCTTCGTTTTGTGCGACCAGCTAGCTGAACGGGTCGGGTCGAGAACCCAGAGAGGATCCGTCAAGTTGTGGTGGGTTACGACGAGAGAGAGACGCGACCTGTTTACGCGTAAGAACCCGAATGAGAAGTTCCCGTTAGGGTCAGTGAGGAGAGGCTGGAACGAGTCGATGGACGGGTCCGGTTTAGCTTCAAAGCCTTTTACCAGCTCCAAAACCGGTTCGGCCGCGTTGACACGTTGCCATGTATGAGAAGAAACCAAGAAAACGGACAACAAGAGTAGAACACGAGTGAAAGAGTTTAAACACAAACCTTCCATTTTTGGAAACTTGAAATAAAGAGAGAGAAGAAAGAGATGGTGATGTTTTTTATTCGTTCATGCAGAGAGGAGACTCCACTGCATCATATACTTGAGTGTGTGTATATAACATATATATATAGAGAGAGACGTAGAATATGTTTAAAATATGTTTTGCCGGTACTAGAATATGTTAATTTGGAAAAAGAATGAAACAAAGAAAAACAATAAAAAACGGCGTCGATGTCGTGGGGGATAGAATTAAATATTCGAACCCCGATTTGAGAAAGATATGGTTTTCTGGTGGAATAAATTGGTAATCATATCAAAGTTATCAACCATTAACCATTACTCGCTAGGCGCAAATGGACCAGTTGTATATATAATGCGCTAAACCAGTTTATTTATACATATAAATATTTGAGTAAAGACAAAATTATTGCACGCACTAAGCATGTGTCAATGTCAGTATATATGATATGTGTATACATGATATCTTTGTTTATCTATAAATATTAAATATGTATATTCCAATGTGTATGTGTTTCTGTGTTTTCCTTTTCTACGATGTTCATATTACCGTAGAAAATAATAGAGTAAGAGGAATGTTTCACTGTGTTTTGTTCGTTTATCACTTATTTACGTGCGAACAGACGAGAGAAACCATCCCTAATACGGTAATACAAGTTCGCTCGTGGTTAAAACAAAATTGAATAGTCACGTGGTTATGGAAATGGGCAAAATATAATGTGTGTAAGTATCTCTTTAAAATAACTAATTTGAATATGACTGGTTTAGAGAGTGTGTACGTGGGAGATGCGAATGCTCAGAATCTCCAATTTTTTCCTATTTTTGGTAATGGGTAGGTTTTCAAAGAAGACATCAAATTTAGAAGTAGAATTTTTTAAGAAAAAACTGCGAATCGAGTTAAAGTGATTAGTGAGAAAACAGAAAAAGTTTTGCATACTATATTTTAACAAAAAGTTCTATAAAAATAAGTTTGAATTAAGGCAGAAAGATCCTAAATTCCTAATGCGATCGAGCCAGAAGATTATTAGGTGTTGAAAATTAAATGGAATTGGTAGTAATGTATTAAAAATGAAGTTAGGACAAAAGTCGCACTAAATCTAAAAGGTCAAAAGACTCAAGCTCTTCATATCTGTTCGATGTCAGGTCGTCGTTCAATCCAATCTATCTTCTGCAACTTGCAATCTTACTTACACCGCCAAAAACTTGAGGGACCGTGTGGTGATGCATACATATTTACATATGCATGTAATGAATATCGCATGAGGAGCTATGAGCTCATGTATATAAATTTGCTTGTTACGTATGCATATCACAACATATACCATTTCCCAAAATTAAGTTTGTGTTAATAAAACAGAATATATGTAAATTAGGTAAATAATAATTATCATTATACAGTATGTAGATTCATAAGATCATGTCGAACGGTTGAACACTTAAAAACGAATCAACTTCAAACCGAATAAAAATTTATCTATTGTAGTGGTGAAAGACTGAAAGTAAAGATAACAATAGATTAAGCCAATACGAGATCCAAAATATCTATTTGGTTAGATATATTTTTGCGATTCGTATCCAATAAAAGTTCACAAATGATGGTTGAGTTATTATCAGAGTCACATGGGTTGACTACGTAAAAGGGATCATTAAATGTGAGGAGTTGACTTAGTGACGGGAGGATATGTATGAATGGTGTCGTAACTAAACACATCGAAAGTCTCACCTATTGGATTTTGACTTATAAACTTTATATTTTCTTGAAATAAATATACTTTTCTTCTTTTGGATAATTGTATTTGTGTTGACATCATTTAAGTTCAACCATACAACAACTCTTTTGTTCCCTTTCGCCTCCCTCAAAAAGAATCCAAATTTTCTTACCAAATTTTATGAACGTATTTGAAAATTATTTATTTGTGGATAATATTTGTAAACTAAAGTAGCACATAGTACAAAAACATTATTTTTTCTTGATTAGATGAAAACTATAAATAATGCCATATTTATTATTTTGTACGTGATATCATTATGGGTCTCATGAAATGGTAATCAAGTGTTTGCACAGTTTTAATTTCTATACTTTCACCTCTCTTACAATAATTTCTTTTTTTTTTGGGTTCAGGGTTCTAGACTTCTGATTGTAATTAGCAAAGTCAAATATAGGTGATTAGTGATATAAATCATATTTTATGATTGTTCCCATTACTGTATAACTTTAAATAACCCCATTACTGTTTAAGCTTTTCTACGAGGACAAGCCCTGAATTCTATCATAAACACGCAATTTCCACATAAAATCTTTTTACCCACTATATAATCTCACAAAAAAAGTCTGAGTGTAATATCTTCTCGATTATAAAAAAAATGAAGACCACAAAACTAGGAATATGAAAATACCAAAGTAGTGAATAAAGACATTAGAATAGTATTTTTTTTATCGACAAAAAGAAGTAGATATTTTTTCTAAATAAGAAATAAATAGTTGATGAAATCGAAAACACTTATATGGTCAACAGCATGTATGGGACCTTTCTTCAATTGTCAAAGACAAAGACTTGTTTGGAAGGAAAACAATACTTTATATTTCTAATGAAAAAAAAAAGACTAGATCAAAAGAAATATGTATATGATTACTTATATTAAATAGGACTTATTAGGTTCGATGGACTAAATCAACCCATACCAAACAGTCAAACAGAGCACATTGTTATATTTTTCTGATTTCGGATATTTGTAGCATTTTTGTTTATGTCAAAGTGGGTGGGCTGCACCTGCACTGTTTAATTTTAATAATAATATGGGTTGCGAGATTCATCTGCAACATTATGAATTGATTGGGCCGAAAACTTAAATAAGGCCTAATAAGAAATATGGAGGAAAATGAAAAGATATATGTTGACAGTGGGATTTGAACCCACGCCCTTTCGGACCAGAACCTTAATCTGGCGCCTTAGACCAACTCGGCCATATCAACTTGTTGACATTTGGATTCATAGAACATCTATATAGACATCAAAAATATTTTGTTTTGTTTTGTTTTGTTTTTTATTTTTGTTTTATAATCGAATAAGTTTAAAATATTATAGACCTCTGGCAAAAACCCAATCAATGAGCAGATTAGACAGATTTACAAAAAATGACATGTCTGAATTATTAAAGCATAAATGATAAGGACTACCACCAAAATCGAAAGAAAGTCTCTAGCTAGGGTCTCTCTTTTCTTGTCTCTTCTTCAATCTCAATTAGTATAATGAATGGACAAAGTAGAGTTCTTGATTATCTAACACAAAGAAAAAAGATACATTACTGTATATAACTTTTCGAAACTCTTGTTAATTTCTCAAAGGTGTCGGTTTACCGCAGAAATTGTATTATTTGATAATGACTCCCATCAAGAAATCAAATTAGGCTTGTGATGGTCCCTTCCCTTTCTAAATTCTTTGTCATACATAAATCGGATTACTAGTCAAAGATATATCCAAATCCCTAAATGATGTGACTCTATGTTAAGTTACGAACTTGGACCAATAATATCATGACTAACCAGCGGCTTCTATGGATTTTAGGTTTCCATTTTTCTTGATAAATAACCTAAACATAGGTTTACAGTTTTATGAAATGTATTCACTCTAATCAATAATATCTTGTTACATTCCTCTTTGAAATCATCAACGACAAAAGGGAGATTCATGCACGATTCACATGGAACCTAAATCAAGGTGCAAACCAATTGATAAAACCAAGCAATATCCGATAATACTAAGTATATACTATCGGGGAAATGTATATATATGGATTTAGCAAAGAAATAAGAATCACACTTGAAACTGTTATATGTGAATGTGATCTAGTCTTTGAGAAAAAAGAGTTAAAACATTGATAAGTTTATATACACAAATCAAATAGACTAGGAAACAATGGAAGAAGAGACATGAGTCGTAATTTTGTGTAACGTCAAAAGAGAGTGCGTACGTTTTGCTTTTGTCATTACATTTACACAACCAACGAGGAGGAATCTTTTTCTTTTCTCGTGTGGGTGGGGGATATTGCCACTGTTGTTGTGTCAACAAAAAACAAAACTACTACGTATTGTCAAAAAAACCTATTTAATCAAGAAATTAATATGTATGATTAATTAGTTACCAAAACAATATTTTGTTCGGCAGAGGTGGAGAAGTCCTAAGTTGATTATAATCGTCATATTTTGCTGTTTCGAACTAATTTTCAGGTAATACAGTATAAATTGATTATATATGTATATATACACAACAAATGTTAATAATACAAAAATTACCTCTTATGGAAATGCGTGTAATAAGTAGTTGTCGCCTAGTTGTTTTGTCTGGTTGATGAAGTTACAAAAAAAAAAGATGGGTATATAAACGTAAATGAAACCGACCATGTGAGAGTGAGAGATCTGTACTCAATTACTCATATATAATACTCTTTTGACTTC
This sequence comes from Capsella rubella, assembly GCF_000375325.1. Classification (NCBI taxonomy): domain Eukaryota; kingdom Viridiplantae; phylum Streptophyta; class Magnoliopsida; order Brassicales; family Brassicaceae; genus Capsella; species Capsella rubella. The sequence goes on from NW_006238918.1 coordinate 936,548, forward strand.
TTCTTCTTCTTCTTGTTTATGTTTGTGTTCCACACAAAAAGTCTCTGAAACTTATTAGAAGAAAAAAATGGAAAAGAAACTTGGGATTATGGTCTTCCTTTTCGTTGTTCTTGTTCTTCACTTCTCTGAGCCTCATACGGCTCAACGTCCTTTGCAAGGGGATGACAAAGGTACACTACTCTGATCTTTATATATGTACTACTTATGCATCATGCATGTATCATATATATATGTTAGGTATAAGAAACCTTTGTTTGAGCTTTGGCAAAACTTGATTGCAGAAAACAAATGGGAACTCAATTTTTGTCAAGTATAAGGAAATCACAATTTTCCTGTTCTCTCTTGCCAATCAGTTAGAATTTTAGATATTGAATATTTTCAAAGAGTTTAATGTGATTCGTAGAACTTTCTTAAATTCAATTAAAAAAAAAATCTAGCCACAAATTTAATTTGTGAAAACTACGTAATTAATCAAGAACCATGCATATATTGTCACAAAGTTAATGTTTAAGCATTTCAACGACCCCATAAGGCCATAACTCAAATCGTAGCATGAAAGGTTAGGTTTCGGTCATCTTGCAGTGTAGTTGTGATTAATTGTAGAGACTGCTACCTAGAACCAATTTTGGTTGTAGATCCTCAATGACAATGAGTGACAAAAAGGATATATATAATAGTTCTTCTTGTTAAAATCTACTAGACTATTTTTCTGACCAATTTTTTACATTGTTGTAAAAGATGAAGGAAACAAGAATGATAATTGGATTTGGGCTAAGGCTACACAAGCAGATAAGGCTTTTGACCAAGAATTATCGCAGGTAAATATTTTTTTTTATTGATCTTTTTTAATTGTTTATCCAATTTTCACTCCTACTAGTACAGCTTGTTATTAGTAAATTAAAAATTTTATATTTTCTTGTGAATTGTGTGGTGCAATGATGAAGCTGATGGGGGAAGAGGAGAAGTGTGAGGAGAGGGATGAAGAGTGTATGAAGAGAAGGATGATCACTGAAACTCACTTAGACTACATCTACACTCAAAGCCACCACAAGCCTTAACCATCCCCAACCCTCTTTATTTATTTTATTTATGCATTATATTATTATTATTATTATGTGAAACTTAAAATAAAGTTTTAGACTGGGAAATACTAGTAATCCAAAAACTATAGAAGCATTAATATTTTATATCGTGGCAGCAAAATATAAATGTAAAAAAATAAAAAGATGTATTTCCTTTTTCTTTTTGATTTTGCTTATTCCTTTACATACATTATATATAAAGGGTTAGAGGCAAAGGAACAGTTGGAGAAGAGAGAAAACAAAGCAGAGTTGGAGTTATGCAGGGGAAGAATCCAGTTCCAGCGGACATGGTGTTCGAGATTCTGTCGAGGTTGCCTGCGAAATCTATAGGCAGGTTCGTTTGCGTATCAAAGTTATGGGCAAGCATCGTCCGCTGTGAGGATTTCGTCAGATGGTTCTCGTTACGGTCTCACTCAAAGAAGCAGCAGCCTCTTTGCTTCTTCTTTGCTTTCACTGATAGAATAAAAGTGTTTTGTCAAGAAAACTGCAAAGCAGAGTTGGAGACGGTGCAGAAGAAGACTCCACTTCCCGAGAGGATGATACAGTGTAGATATCCTGACGAGGCTGCCTTTGAAATCTATAGGCAGGTTCATTTACGTATCCAAGTCATGGGCAAACACCTTCCACTCTGTGCAATTAATCGAGCAGTATCCCTTCCGCTATGCCTCCAATGATAGAAGAATAACAGGTTATCAAGAAAACTGGCACTTTTTCTCCAAACCAACTCGTCCAGGTCCTCATGTAGCGGAAGAGGAGAAGAAACCACCTCCTGAGTTTCTATCAAATACGGTGTGTCACTCCAAGGAAGTCCGTTATAAGGAGCCTAGTTATGTCCATGGGTTGATCAGTTTTTATAATGGCCAAGAACAAGTCGTGTGTAATCCCACAACTGGTCAATCCATAAGCTTACCAACTCTCAACTCCACTGATTGCATCGTCAGATCCTTTTTAGGATATGATCCAATCCATGCCCGATACAAAGTCTTGTGCTTGACCAATGTTACTCGGTTCTGTGACCATCAAGTCCTCACATTGGGAGGAGCTCAATCTTGGAGAACGATCCAATGCTCCACTCCTCACCGTCCCTTAGGAACTGACTCTGTCTGCATAGACGGCGTTTTATATTACACTGCCTCCGGTTCCTTTACCATCACGGAACCACTCTTGATAAGATTTGATTTGAGGTCTGAAACTTTGGAAATTGCTTCCAGACTTCCCCAGGGCATGGGATCTGATAAGTTGCACGAAACAACTTTCATAAACTACCATGGGAAAGTAGCTCTTGTCACTCAAGTGCACCAACGCTACACTTTCACTTTCACTTTCACTTTGTGGGTTCTAGAGGACGCCAAGAAACAAGATTGGTCGATACAACGCCTATCGTTCTCTCTAAATGGTACTGACAGGCAATGCCATTCCGGTCTGAAAATGTTGGGCGTTTCTGAAACGGGAGAGTTTGTCTATGCACCAAATGAGGCTAAAGAGCTGCAAGGAAACACCGAACATAAGTTTAGAGATTTTGATAACGTATTTACTTTCTTACATCACGTAGAAAGTCTTATGTTTATTTAGAGAGGGATAGAGAGAGTTTCATGTTGCTGCTTCTAAGCCTTCTCCTTTTCAACTAGTTTGTTCTAAGCTTTTACTATGTATGAGTCTTTTATCTTTGTTCTCACTAAAACACAGACTCAAAGAAATAATTTGAGGGTGAAAATTCATGTCACTAAAGTCTATTACTTGAAAATTGTAAATGGTATGAAGACACAAAACATACCACTAAAAGCAAAGGAGAGGAAGAAGAAGATACAAAGAGAGGGAAGGAGCTTTTGCATTCGTACCTGGGACATGCATGATTGTGGAGATTAAACCAGACAGCTTTAGAAAAAGGACTCCACAAAGATACGTCGCTCCACACCTGCAAACATTTGATTACTCCAGCAGATAAAAAAACCAAAGATTCAGATAAACACATAGTTTTTTGTAATCCTTCAAAATAAATGCAAAAAAAAGACCTAGGTTCTGAATAAGAAAAGGCACAATCAAACTCATTATTATTATTATATGCATAAGAGTGCATTCAAAATGAATAATGAATTAATAGTTCACCCGATTATAAACGGGTTTCTGGTCTAAACTATATATGAAAAGCTATTAAGGATCATCCATTGGCGTATTATCATCATCACCAGTTGGCCAGTTGAATCCATTCTCTGTGATTCCTGCAGCAAATTGTTCCCAGTAGACATCAGGCAAACCACCACTTGCTGTTTCTGCAACAAAACCAAACTCCGAGACATCACTATAGTCCATTGTGTTTCCCCATACATCGGTGTTGCCGAAACTCGGTATTGTAGTATCGAAACCCATGCTCCATGTCTCTTCTTGTTTGATAAGTCCTTCAGGAGATGGGAAGGACATCAAGTAATCTGGTTTTGTCATCTCTTCCTCTGATATATTCATCAAGTTCTTGCCTTTCGGATCGGTTCCTCCTACGCTTGAAGTCATCCCTTGTTGGCCAGAGAGTGGAGTTTTCTCAGTCTCTTCGTCATACATTAGCAATCTCTCCCAATCATCAGCTTCATACTTCACCATCTCCGCTCCTGTTGGAGAATCCTGAGGCTGCTGATGCTTGATGAACTTCCTTCTGGCCTTTTCCAATCCGAGTGCTCCTTTTTCTCTTCCTTTGAGGTTCTTCAGGCGTTCCAAGAAAGCCGGGTTCTGAAACAACTTAGCCAAGAAAGAGAGCAACTGCTTCTGACGTTGCTCTGCAGCTTTCAGCCTCTGGTTCACAGCGTCTACATGGCGAGCTGTGCCTTTGCTTTGCTGCTGAAGCTCTACCATTTCCTCCATCAATGCACGCCGCTCTTTCCTAAGTTTCTCGATCTCTCCTCCAACCTCAGTAGGTGACCCTTGGCTTTGGTTGCAGCTACTAGTGCAAGTTTGGTTGGATTGTGGTGATCGACGACGATGAATGTTCTTGAGAAGATGTTTCTTGCCTCTAAGGAAGGCCTCGTTAGCGAATTCCCATTTGTCAGTATCAATCTTTCGAAATCCCTGGAAACATTCCAACCCCAAGAACAACTCAAAAAAGCTCAAGAATCAAGTAAGAGAACAACCAGAATTTTACATGAAGATCATACGAGCAGATTGCAATCCAAATATCTCAAAGGTTTGTGTAATAATAACTTAGAAGATTCTACCTTTTAAGAGTGAAGACAACATTGTAAGAAAATAACAAAACATTACTACATTAGAACACGAAACCATAATTATACAAAGAGTATCTCGGTCAAGTCAGATGACAAGTTGATATAACATCCAAGCCAAAATTTGATAGATACAAAATATTCAGTGTTACATGGGTAGAGATATTGAACAAATCCCAAAAAAAAAGAAACAAGATTACAGGTATGTTTTACAAGTTATCCAAAATTACAGTTTCAAGAATCTATACAAAAAAAAGGGTTATTGAGTATCATCAAAAAGATTACAGAAACATACAAACCAAAAAAAGAAAGAAGAAGCATCCATCTATCTATCTACAAAAGAAAACAAGAGCATAAAAGAGATTAGAAGATAAAAGGGAAGAGAGTGAATCATAGTGAATGATACCGACATAAGTGTTAAGCTGTCTGACGAAGCTGGAGAAATTGTTATGTTTGAAATTCATAGGGAGAATGGTTCTGGCGAACTCGAGAGGATCCCAAACGACGAAGCTGGCACCGGCGAGTCCCCAAGAGATGACAGGGTCAAGGCTGGGGTCATCCACCAAATCAAAAGTCTTGGACAAAAAGGGCGGAACTTGATTCGCTTGCAACAAGTCAAGTGGCGTAGGAGGGAGTGGAGGAGTAGAGCCAGAGAAACCCATGATGTCAGAAGTGTCGTCGACGCAGTCTGAGTAGAGAGACCCCGGTACTGAAATTGGACTTGGTTTAGGAAAATCATATTTTTTGGGGCTCATTTGAAAAAAGAAAGGAATATTTAACGGGTTTAGTAAAGGGGGGTTAATTAAGGGGGGATTTAAGACAAGTATTAGTAGGAGAAGGGAAGAGATGAAGGGTTTATAAAGGTTTAGGGGGGGAGAGGAAGGAAGGAAGTAACCGACAAACTGTAGATTGGGGGAAAAAATCTCTCTGGGTGGTGGGGAGGGAAAAGAGAGGCGGTGGGATGGGTGGGTCAGTTTTGCGCCACCGTGGATTCATCTTCTTCGGTGTGATTCGTTGGTTCTTTTTGGGTAATGGGGGCAGATGAGATGATGAAGAGATTTGTGACAGAGAAATCAACAACAAATTTAAACACACCGACATTTGAATGTCTTTTTTCAAGTTGTTTCCTTCCTTGCAGCTTCGCTTTTTTTTTAGCTCTCTCTCTCTCTCTGTCTGTCTCTGTGATCTTTTTTTTTTTTTTTTGATCAAAGTGTCTCTGTGATCTTATTATAGATATTTTTAAATAAAAGGAGTGATTTAGCTTCTTTGCCATGTCAGCTTTCTTTATTTGGGCCCCCACGAACCATTACATAGATTCGCTTCTCGCGATTTTTTAAAATATATTTTGTTGTGAATTACTTTAGAGAGAGGGAGTCCTATAATTTAATTTACGCCATCCCATTGGTTACCAATCCAATCCATCAAACCCATTTATATGAAATCTGGTTATGTCGTTTTCATTTGTGGAGGTCAAAATTTTTACTTATAAGCGAAGGCAAATATAAAACGATTAGATATTTTTCAGTTTCAATTCCATGTGTTCAACGATTCAGGAGATATTTTGGACAGAGAGTGTTGTTTTCTATTTCGTTTCTGTTTGTGTATACTACTACTTTTTAAGTCCGGCAGACTAATCAATCGCATGGTCGAGAAAAGGATCAAGTATGTAAAATCCAATGAATTACATATTTTGAGTTTGCAAAAACCAACCCCTTTTGACAGCAGAGCATTTCGCAGCTGCTCACTTCTTTAATCACGCTTAGTAAAACTAATTTAGCGGTATAAAATCAATGTACAACCAAGTTAATTTCATATAACTTAAAACGTCCATTTACTACAACAGACAAAATATTGCTCACCCTTTTGGGACTTTGACTAGAATCGATATATTCCCACCAATCACTCTTTCCATTACTACATTTTCTTTTCTTTCCTCCCTGTGACAATCAATAGTCATGTACATTTTTAACAATCTGCAACATTAAAAAGAGAAGAACAAAACAGCAGACGAAGAACCGCATTGTAGGATATGATTTGTGATAGCTCATGCGGAATGTACCTTAAAAAGCTAATCTTAACTAGTGTCTCCCTCCTGGGCAGCAAAAGAATGCTGAGAGTATATGTGCATGTCATCATTACAAATCCGTGCGGTTGGGCGGAGGAACCGCTGATTTGATTAATGGTCTTAGCAAGTCCATTATAGTTGCAAACGATGGACGCTTCCATGGCTCACTATAGCAATGAAACATATGCATTAACATGAAGTCTATTTGAGGAGAGTCAAAAAAGAAGGTTTCAAACAAGAGAAAAAAAATCTTAACGTACTTGGTCCAACAACCCTCAATTATGGCTGCAACCTGAGGATTCAGATTCCGCGGGATCTCAAGCCGTTTACACTTGAAACCAACCGCAGCTACAACCTATGGAGCATTTTTTTTTTTTGTTATGATCATATAGCATGTTATGGAATGTAGACTGAGTAACTTTCAAACCCAGAATAGATTATTATCATCGAGATGTTTTAGAGTAAAAAGTACCTGAGCCGGGTTTAAATTACCCCATGGTTGTTGCAATGTAGCAAGCTCCCACAGTATGACCCCGAAACTGTACACATCTGACTTTTCATTAGATGGCTCATCTCGCAGGACTTCTGGTGCCATCCACTCCGGCTGATATAACAGACACAGTAATTATCTAACTTCCACTGGACAAGTAATTATATAAGGCAGATAGGAATTAAGTAATTCAGCTTGTTTTTAGCCTTAAACAAACTGAACTTACAGTTCCTGCCGCTGACTTTGATGAAAGAAACGTGCTGGCTTTTAATCGCGAGAGACCAAAATCACAGACCTGAAATTTCATGACGATTTGAGGAGTTAGGAAAATAGTGTTTTGCAAGACAGATGATTTTTTAAGACGACAGTTTTGAGACTGCTTTTTTTTTTTCAAGTTGCATCAGATTTTTACAATTTCTCCGAGATGATTCAGTATTTAAAAATAACTATTTCGGATTCAGATTAAACCTTGACTGTATATTTTTTGTCAACTAACAGGTTTGGAGATTTTAGATCTCTATGCACAATCGGAGGGTTTCGATTGTGAAGATAATTCATTCCCTTAGCCTGCAACAGAAAATTGTGAAGAAACACCAAGATCAGCAAGCAATCAACTTCATTTGTACCAATACATGTAAAGGAGATAAAACATACCACATCATAAGCCATACTCAGGCGACGTCTCTCATCTAATTGCTCCCTTGCTCCACTTTTATGCAAAAGTCTGTATAAACTACCTCTGAAAGAAAGTATGGTGTTAGCGTCATTAAAGGCTAAAATTCTACCTACACTCAGCACATAAAATTTTCAAAATCCAGGTAACTGTACCTTGACAAATATTCCGTCACTATTGACAAATTTGGAGGCTGAGTGACCGCACCCATGAAGAGAACAATGTTAGGGTGGCGAAGGCGTTTCATTATTGCAACCTGACAGCAAATCAAGATCGTGGAAGGCATCAATACACTAACTCACCAAGTCTATTATCAAAATCACGAGTGAATTTTAATTGTGCACCTCTCTTAAGAACTCGTTGACACGCTCAGCATGGAAGTCTTGCTCCATGAGAATTTTCACAGCCACATCCTGAAATTGGTAGAAAATATTACTGCAATAATCAAAATCAATATTTTTCTCGTAATAGCATTGGAAAATTCAAACAGGATGACAAATTTATAATAGATCAGACAGATTAAACAGTTATGCCTTTTTAACACCAAAAAGATCCAAAAGTCACAAGCATATTTATAGAGCGAAAAGAAAAACTGTGTACAATTACGGCAAAAAAATTCTTACCGAACCATGCCACTCAGCACGGTGGACAGTGCCAAAGGAACCTGAAAGAGCAGTAGCTCAAATCAGAGTGGAAAGATTAAGGTAACAGAGATAAATGTAATCTCAAAACGGGAGGCACTTTTCTTATTTTGTTCGAGAACAGAGTCCAAAGCAAAACCACTTACTCAAGAACTTCACATTTCTTTACGTTCAAAGACTAAATCACTAGTTTTTTGGTAAAATAAAATACCTGCTCCAATCTTCTCTTTTATATTAAGATCACACCACGGGATGTCCATATCATCACCATCAAGTCCAAGATCCCTGTTTGCCCTGTTCGGAACAGGCTGATTAATTGGTGGGGCATTCATAGGTACTGCTTCTACTTGATTTGTCGCACGCATCATATTCTGTGGAGGTGGCAAAGATCCACCACCATTTTCTGCCAATGCGTCATTATCTCCACCAGGATTATCATATTGCCTATGAAACATTGAGAATCCCATATCATCTACAACCATTCAAACAAGGAGATATAAGAAATCAGAGTCTAGAAGACAAGTCTTGCACATAAATGCACTAGAACTGATATGCTTGAATAGCAGTCTAACAAGTTAATAACGGGATTACCTGATGCAGGATCGAAAACAAGATTGAGAGACTGGCTGTCAGTGAAATACTGTTTAGCTAGTAACCGAAAATCGACTGCGGGTTCAACCGGCTTGGGTCGCGGAAACCGTAAAGGTGAAGAAATTGAAATTGATGAAGGACCATTTAGCAAGGAATCGGGCTCCCATAAGTGACCTGGCTTCCCTACTAAATCAACCAGGTACTCCCTGAAACCAAAACAAAATTTCCAGGTCATCAACCCAATATTTGAGAAACATATTTGGACTACAATTATTTAACAGAAACAAAAAGCATATGCAAATAGGAAAATAAAAGCTCTTTCGCAATCACTTGTATCTCATACCTATCAAGCCCAAACCTGACAAGGCATGATGCAGCATCGTCTCTATTACAATATTTGCATCCCTTTGCAATTCGACAGGGTAAATCAATAATATCAGCCAGCACCTGCATGCACCAAATGGCATGTGTGAACACTTCGTTTTCAGTTAACACATTCAACTACAAGTAACATGGCTTTTTCTAGCCAATAACTCCACTTTTTCCAAACAACTTTTTCACATGTACTATACAAACAAATGGATGACGCAGACTAATTATATGATCATTCAAAAGTTAAATCTTAAATGTGAAGGCGATAGCATCAAAGTTGGGATCTCACTTTGAAGAGTAAAGCTCGATGTCTGCAGAGTCCAACAGAGAGGCTACCTATGGGAACCACCACTTTAAAGATTTCTTTTAGACCATCAATGCAGTCCTTCCACATAGGAACCAACTCATCTTCCCCCATGATAACTGGACCCCTGAAGGAGAGGAGAATCAATGATTACCAAGCAATGTGACAAGTCAAGGGAAGATATAAATTTATAACTTCAACATCATTGTAAGGATTTGTGAGTACAAACCCCATACGATTGCAGATAAGCTTTGCCAGCTGATCAACAACCTCTTTTGTGGTGATGCAGCTACAAGATATGTCGTGGACTCTATTGTGAAGTTCCTTGAAGGCTGGATCACTACGCCTATCGACTATGATCGCTTCAAGCGAAGAGTCAACACCGGATTCAACAGCTCTCAATGATTCAATGGAAGGGATGCGGCCACTTTCATGCAGATCAATGCATAAGGTCCAAATATATGGATCCAGACCATTCATCATATAAAACCCATCAGGAACTTTATCATAGTACGATAAACAGCCATTGACCTGATGCAGTACACAAAGCAATCATACTCTGTTAAGCAATTCACCTAAACAACATATCTCATATACTACTAATAGACTTTTTCTCTTTCTCATTCAGTCTCAATTCACAAAAAGCACATCTTAGGAAATAAGAACTGCCAACAAACAAAAATACTAATCAACTGCATTGTTCCCTGCATAATTTCCATTGGCTCATACACCATGGCATCTACACCTTTAAATCATTAGAATAAGCAATTACATTCTTACAGCTCTTGCAGAGCTTCCTATTATTGAGCCCCAGGCAATGGGAGACAGCAGTTTCAAGATATAATCCCCACAAACGGCAAGAAGTATTTCCTACAGTCCATATCTGATAGCATACATATTGATCATTTCAACCTCTAAACCTTCAAAACAACTCCTGAAGCATCCGAAAGTCTTAACAACCATTCTGCAATAACGTCTGAAGCTAAAGAATTCAAAAATTCCCAGATCTCTCTACTAATTCCGTTGGATCTTTCAATTAAAATCCTCACAAGTGTAAACCACGATTCAAGAATTTTGTGAAACAAAGCTAAACAGAAACGAACAAAAGGCAATCAAACCAATACCCAGAAACGATGTGAAACGGTTTCGGCTGAACTTGGGGAAGTTCGCAAAGCAGACTCATCCGGCACAGGATCGAGAAAGTTGGGATCATCAGCGCAAGTAGCCTCCGAGGAAAGCCGTAACGCCAATGCAAGCTGCAACTGATAACTCTCCTCCGTCTGCTGCGCCCAGCTCTTCCCAGATGACGAACCCCCAGCCGATTCAGCCGTCATCTGAACCCTCAAATCTCCTCCACCACCACCAAACCCAAGCCTAAACCCATCATCTTGAGGAAACCCAATAGATTCGATCTCGTTGGTGGCAGCAGAAAGCGTAGGCATATAATAATCCCCAGACAAAGAGCTCTCACCAAAACTACTCCCACTCGATTGCCTCTGTAACCCAAGCGAGGAAGCATACATATTATTCCCAACCCGATTCGGCTGATTACTCAACCTATGATCAGCAGCAGCAGCACCACCGCTAGGATCCCAATCAAATCCGCCTCTATCCGCCTTATTTTTCGCGTTGTTCCCGCTGTTATTGTTGCTGGCGCTCCTGTTGTCGCTGGATAAAGAGTCATAGTGCGGCGGAGGAGCTCCGGTGACGGAAACAGAGACCTGATCGTCAGGAAATTGACTAAGCAAAGTGTAATTAGATCTTCTACCGGGCATTTCCATGGAAGTTAGCGCGATCTAGAAGAGTGGTTTCTCCGATCATATAAGCTTCAAACCCTAGGAAACCGCCATTGTTGAAGAAAGTTCGGCTGAGCCACTTGTTTCTCTCTCTAGTTTTTCATATATATTTTTTCTTTCTTCTTCTTCTTCTTCTTTCTTCTTACCTTTTTTAAAAAAATAAAAACTTCTCTCTCTCTCTAATGTAATTAGAAACTGTGAACTTTTTACTTACTCGGTGGCGTTTCTGTTGATAATTTCGTGATATTCCCTCCCATGTCCTCCTTTTTATGGTAACTTTTACATTTTCTTTTTTGTTATAAATTAACCTTTTTTAATCCACTAGCCCTGGGCATATAATCCGGATCCGAAAAAACCGATCCGAACCGATCCGAAAAATCCGATTTGGATCGGTTTCGGTTACTATGTAAAAACCGATCGGATTTTATGTTGAACATGATTCGGATTTCGGATTTAAACCGATCCAAACCGAAATCCGATCGGTTATCTGCTAACCCGAATACACATGGTCTAATACATCACATAGTATACATATAATCTCTATGTTTTTGTACTTCAACGCTCAAACCTCTTTTTTACGTCGGATTGTTCGGATTTAGAGTGTAAGTTTCGGATTTATAGTGTAGAATCCGAATCCGAAACCGATCCGAAATATGATTCGGTTTAAACTCGGATTTGTAATAAAATTTGAAAACCGATCCGAATCCGAAAAAATCCGAACCGATCCGATCCGAAAACCAGTCGGATTCAAATCGGATTCTATATATCCCAATCCGAAAAATCCGAACTCCGAATAATCCGATCCGATCCGATCCGAAAATCCGAACGCCCAGGGCTATAATCCACCATATACTACTACTACATATTATTGTAAATATCCATCTTTTTTCCACAAACAAAAATCAAAAATTAATCTTCTGTTAAGAAAATAATACCTGAATAGCTTATGTTTAATTTTGAACTATTGATTTTTCGTGTATTAATATTTTGATGTGAATGCAAATTGAGGTTGGAAGATAAAGAACAATGTAAACATACATTACTAAAAGAGGAACATGCCCACGTGTAATTAGACTAACTTTTTTTTTTTTTTTTTTTTTTGAACTAAGTAATAAGACTAACTAAACCATGTTGCTCTCTCATAAGATCCAAGTATATATTTTTCTACTTCTACCTATGGATTCGAAATTACATATGTCTGCAACAGTTTTGGTAATGTTTCTTATACCAATCTGAATCCATTTTGAAAAGCTTTTTGTATGTCTATGATATATTCAGCATGAGAAAGTTCATTGTATATATGATAGTATAAAGAAAGAATAGCAAAATATTGATTGGAAAGTGAAGGAATGGACTATAAAAAGATAGATATTAAGGGGTTGAGGGGGATGTATTCGTGTATGCAAAAATAAAAATGGATGGGCTCTTGTGTCTTTCTATTCATTCATTCATTTGTCTATTTTCAAACATTCGTATATGTATGCCTCTGTCTATGACTTCTTCTACCATGCATGCATCTTCAACATCTTTCTTTTTCTTCTGTTTCGTTTTCTTCTCTTTATGTTTGAGTCGTTTGACAAACATTAGGAATGCTTACATCTTTCAGAACTAATCAATAATGTACAAGTTTGATCAGTAAAACAAATAAGTTGTATATAATAGTATATATTTTAATAAACTGACGTGAACAATGTTAAAACACTATCGTATAAAAAAGGAAATTCTACTTTTCGTTTTTGTATCTTTGATCTTGGAAACAGCACCACCTTAAACATCTTTAATAATATGTTGATTAACATTAATACGACAAACACTTCAACACTAGCTAGTGTTGAAAGAAAGAAAGTAAAAAAAGCCGTAATGTTGTGTTTACAGTGAGCTTGAAAGTGGATAACAGTACACACTATATACGATCTGTAAAACTTGAAAAGTAAAGGTTAATATGTATGAAACTGTTTAAATATAATGAAATTAAGTCAATATCAAATTTCTTTTATATCCCCTAAAGATATTTCAGATTCTTCCGGATAGTCAAATGAGCTGTCGTTAATTTAGCAATCAAGTTATCAACGCAACTTGGACAAATAAAATAAACTATTTAAATATTTTATATCATTGATCAACAGTACTAAGGTTCATCGAATACTTCCAGGTTCATGCACTCAACTCTTTTTTTTTTTTTTTTTTTTTTGTCATTAAGTTATTTTCTTAGCCATAGATTTTTTTTTTCCAGTAACTTGCTTCTTTTATTTCTTTTGTATTTTTTGAAAGCTTTGAGTGACATCTTTAAAATTCCAAAAATATCATCACGGCTGCTATAATATATGAAAGTAGGTCGTGGAATATTTAAGATAAAACTATTTGGGTTACGTATTGTACTACCTTTTTAAAATTCTTAATAAAACATATTTGGGTTACTTATTACTACAAATACATTAGTAAAACACATATTCTGCCAAATAAAATCGAATAAAATTCGCGTGCTCATAGTTTAGGGTTTGAAGTCTGAACAATGTTCTTGATTCATACCAATACTCCTAACAAATCTAGGTAGACACAACAAGATAGAGGCATCGAGTAGATCTAGCTATCTACTAGATGTCTACATGTATATTGTACTTAATACAAAATGTAAATATATATAATCATTAGTTAGTTGCGATGATTAAAGACTTTGGCAGTCTATTGTTTGCTTAATTCCCACTCGTGCAACTATCCATTTAATTATTCCTCCTTGGACCGTACTTAGTGGTATCATTTATACTCTCCATAGATTTTGTTAACTCGTTTCTTCTCTATATGGATTACAAAAACAAATCTTTCTGAATTTGTTGTTTTGCATGCATAGTAAGAAAAAAAATTATAAACAGCTTTTACTAAACGAGGGCATTAAGGTAAATGATGCTCTCCATGAATATACCGCCTGACCAAACGGAAAAAACGGAAGTCTCCGTCAGTCAGATAAGTCCGTTATAATCTGGCCTTACACCGTTAAATTCAAAATATTTCAAAAGAGCCTTATTAAGGATGGGCTTATATTATGGGTTTCAAAAGCATAGGCCCAATAAAAGAACAGTTCACACAACCCATCGAGCGGTCCGCGTAACAGAGAATCACTAAACTCCCTTCGGCTGACTGATAAATAAATTGTTTGGCCTTCACTTGACGCCCTAAAACCGCTCCGGAGTGACGAATCGCTCTAATCTTCTTCTAGAACCTTCTTCTTCGTCGCCTTCTCAGGTCACTTCTTCTCACGACGATGGAGTTCTGGGGTAAACACCTTTCCAATCTTACTTCTTCTTCGTTCTGTACGCTTCGTTTCCTGCATTTAGGGTTTTTCATCTTCTGGTTTCACAACTTTATTTTTTTCGTTCTCCATGAGTTTCCACTGTTTTTTCTCCGGAATCGTCTCGTTATCTGTTCAGAAGAGCAACGAGAGATGAGATTTAGTCAGTTCGTATGATATTTGGTATTTGGACTGTTCGTCTTCTTAGAAATTAGGGTAAAACTGGAAAGTTTTTCTATCTCTTTAGGGTTTAGCTCCGATATTTCTAGTTTCGTTACTGAAATTGATGACAAAATTGAGTAGAGGCTTTGCTATTCCATGTCTTGGGGATTTGGTACTTTTGAATGGTCTGAAATTATGGGTTTGTGGCAGATTTGTTGATTTTTTTTCCGGTTCTGTTGTACTATTTATGGGTTTCAGGTGTTGAAGTTAAGCAGGGCGCACCACTTCATGTGGATCCTGGGGTAGATATGCTCGTGCACATCTCACAGGTACTGTTGAATTGCGAGCTTGATTTGAGTTGTGACAGTGTATTTTACAGTGTCGTATTTTGGTTTATCTTATCGCAGGCTGCTTTGGGAGAGAATAAGAACAATGTAAACGAACCCATCAAGCTTTACCTGAGAGTTAAAGATAAAAAGCATATCATTGGGGTGCTATCTCATGACAAGATTCCTCAGCTGGCCACGGAGATTGTGTTGGAAAGGAATTTTGAGCTGTCTCACAGTTGGAAGAATGGCAGCGTTTTCTTCTCTGGTTACAAAGTTGATGCATCTGATCCATATCCTTTACTCTTTCGATATCTGTTGTTAATGCTTAAACCCTTCTTGATGACTATGATTTTGGAAACCTTTGTTTTGCTCTTTTATTTCCTTGACTCTCTTGTCCATCTCACTGAGAATGAGAATATGACTGATGATGGTCTCGCGGTTGCTAGTAACGAAGGTGAGTTTTATATCTAGTCCTGCTATGTTTTGTCTCCAGCTGTCTAATTTTTTTTTTTTTTTAATAACATCAATCTCTTACACTTTGATGTGGTCTTAGCTGAGCCAGCTGTTGCAAAATCAGGTGTGAAACAGGTGAACTTTCAGTTGCCAAATGAAGATGTCCAAGCCAAGCAAGATGATGACGATGATGATAGTGAGGATGATTCTTCAGATGATGATGATGATGACTCTTCTGAAGAATCTGGAGACGAGGAGGTACTTCTGTCTATGAACTACTAGCTTAATTTGCTGTAGAATTTAACTTAAGCTGATTGACATTTGTGTTTGTATTTGCTACATGAACCATTAATGTGTATTTTGTTCTATCCCAATCTCTTAATTCTTTAATCCTTATCATTGCTGCTTTGTCTCAGGAAAAGACGGTTACTGCTGAAGGTGACAGTGATGAAGATGACTCATCAGACGACGATGAAGAGGACTCATCAGAGGAGGACACCCCAATAAAGGTAACTTGATATTCTCTTTATATTTGTTCAGTCTTATTACCCTTATTTTGTGAGTAATATCATTGCTTCTGTGATTCAAACTGAAACCTGATTCTAAATTTTCTTGGTTTATAAAAAGCCTGAGGAACCCAAGAAGAGGTCTGCAGAAGCCAACTCCTCAAAGAACACTGCTTCCAACAAGAAGGCTAAGTTTGTAACTCCCCAGAAATCAGGTGATTAAATCCTTTTTATCTAGATCCCCATTGAATCAATGTTTTACAGAGAGAAAGATGGATTGGTTTAATTGCATACGTTGTGCCAATAAAACAGAGTCTAAGAAGCCGCATGTCCACGTTGCAACTCCTCATCCATCAAAACAGGCGGGTAAGAATTCTGGTGGAAGCAGCAATGGAGAGTCGTTGAAGCAGCAGCAGACACCAAAGTCTCCAAGTCATGGGTGCAAGTCATGCACGAGAAGCTTTACTTCGGAAATGGCATTGCAGTCTCACACAAAGGCAAAACACAGTGCGGCTGCTTGAAAATCATAAGAAGAAGAAGAAGCTCTATGACTCTAGTCGTTATAATCTCTACTTAAGAAGTTTGTTGATGCCTTTTGGTGTTCAAAACTGGAACTTGCGAGTGAGCCAGTTTTAGTTGGTCTTTTTTTCCTCAGGCGTTTGAACTTTTTTCTTAATCGTTTCGGTACTTGAAACTTTGCTAAACCTTTGTTTGTGTTTAGTGCTAATATGGATATATATTATTTATTAGAGTCTTTATGGAGGTTTCTACTTAACCACCTGATTTTAAAATTCTTTTAACAAAAACTTAAAAAATTTGAAGATTGGTTAGCAATTCGTTTATCCAAAAGGGTTAAGGTTTACTCAATGGGCTCGACTGTCAAGGGTTGTAGATATCAATAGGTTATGAAGAGATGATTAACAACAAGCAGGTTTGCCCGAGTGGTTAAGGGGGAAGACTTAAGTTCTTCTGCACATAAGTGCGCGTGGGTTCGAACCCCACAGCCTGCATTTATCGTTATTTATTTTTGATTAAATTTAAAATATACTTTTGTGATTTTTGTATATTTCCTGATTTTAAATACAACCAAATCATACCAAGAATGAAACTTTTCTCCTTATGGTTTCCATTTTTCATTGACTTTTGTGTAAATTTCCTTTTTATTTGTTAGTTTCCTTTCTTTTCTTTTTACCCTGCCTTGTCTATATTTTACCCTTTTTATAATTGGTATTAGCTTTTAGAATCTGTAGCAGAAACTAATTGTTTAATGTCAGAAGCAGAACAAAACAAGAAGTCACACTTGAAATGCTTGTTTCTTTATAACTTTTCAACACTACTGAATCTTTTGAGAGTTGTTTACAAGACAAGACTCCATGAAATTGGATAATGGCTGACCATTACCAGTTGAGAGTTCTTTGGTCTTGCGATAAGTCAACAAATAATCTAAATGCCTTTGAGGAACCTGAAAAATCCCTTCAAAGTATATTTCTTCTTTACTATTAAGTATCCATATCTTCAACACTACACACACCATTTTCTGTAACAGTGGTATCATCAAATCTCTCTCTATTCACACCAACAAGAATTTTAAATAGCCAAACCAAAAAAAGAAAAAGAAAAAAGAAAATCATCTTTTTATTCTCGAGCGTCCCATCACTCGAAAAACTCCTTTTTCCCTTCAATGGTTAGGCACAATCGTTCCAATTTGCCCAAATCCCGCAATGAAGAAGGCGATTGCTTGCGCGAAAAGGTATATATAATAATGATTCTTTCCAAAAAACGCGTCATAACATCCCACAAATAGCAGATACATTCCTACACCGAGTTCCAACACATGAATTCTGCGCCATAACACACACACACACAAAAAGCACTATTAGAATTGGTTCTGTTACGCTTCAACACTAATTAATCAGAATCAAATTGAAAGAACCGGTTTGGTTCAAAGGGTAAGAATGAATGTATTTACCTATCTCCGAATCTAAAACGAAGAATCTTCTTTGGAGCCTTGGCCGATTTAGCCTTAAGATCTCCGAGCTTCTCAGTAACAATCCACTCGTTAACTCTTCCTCCTTCGAGTAAACCGATGAATGTAGCTTTAGTTCTGTGAAGAGACATCACATTCTCGAACAGAATCCAAAACACCATAAGATGCAGTGACCTATATAAGAAGACAAATGTAAACCAACAATAAGATCCTGAAATCAACACTTGAGCCGCAAGAAACTCTCGGGAACTGTTTTTACCTCGGTGTCCCGACAGCGTTGAGCAGGGTAATCACTGAAGGAATGTAAACAGCTCCCCATTTAGGAACTGAAACTTCCGGTACAAGAACCGTGGCTGGTAAGACCACACAGTAGAAGATGAAAGTAACAATGTGTGCCACTATCTTTCTAACAACAAAGAAGCTATATATCACATGAACTTTCTTCCATAATGTCACGTTCTGCCAAAAAAAGAAAAGAAAATAAAAATCCCGGTTTAGTTTGGTTATCTTGTATACGTAAAAAGCTTCTGAATTGTCTAGAGGGTTCCGAAGGAAACCTTATTGGTCATGATTTCGAATGCCATTTTCCTGAAAAGATTAGCTGGACCACATGACCATCTGTGCTGTTGATACCTATATGCCTTAAATGTACTCGGCAACTCGTTTTTAACCTATAGTAGTTAAAACCCATGTAAATTATATTGTTTTACAAATCAACATATAAATCTATGATGAAAATAGTAAGTATGTACCTTGAGAGAACCGAGGTACAAGAATTTCCAACCCTTGAGACTAGCACGCACGGCCAAATCCATATCTTCCACGGTCGTTCTATCTTTCCAGCCACCAGCTTCGTTCAATGCAGATATTCTCCATATTCCCGCAGTCCCTATATAACATTACCGTAACCAAAACACATTACTATGAATGAAACTCAAAGATGTTTGTTCTAAAATAAAAAAAAATTAGAAATAATATTTAGAAAATTTATAAAATAGAGTGTATAGTACCGTTGAATCCGAAGAAAGCGTAAGTAGAAGAACCAACTTCTTGTTCGACGGTGAAATGATAATCCAAAGACATTTCTTGCATCCTTGTCATCAAACACTCATCCGAATTCACTGCAAAACAGTAGTATATTTTAAAAGTATGAGTAAACACACAATAAATGTGGTTATCGTTATTCAATGAAAGGACATTAAAAACAAAGTTGGTGAAATTTTGGGAAATCAATGTAGTTATCAATTATGTATAGACAGCTAGGCTTAGGCTAGATAGCTCATCAAACAATGGCCAATTAGATTACAACAACAGGCAGCTTGGTTAGATTTTGTCACATGACGAGTTCTTTATTTATTTTTGTAGTTTATTCTTCTTCTCTCCCTCTAATTATATAAAAAGCATATGATTATAAAAATGTGAAGTATCAATTATTAAGTCGTATTAGGAGGATCTGAATAAAGAAAAGTGAGTGGTGTGAGAGTGAGAGTGACAGAGACTACTAGTTAGAGAACAGAGAGAAGAAGAAGAAGAAGAAGAGAAGACTCTCGTGGTTTTGTTTAGTTTAGTTTAGTTGCACATGGTAGGAGATGGAAGGTGTTTGGCTAGTCCACGTGGGCGGATCTATTGAGAAAAAATTGGACTAATCTACCCCATCACTATTTTTACTAAATGACAATGTTTGATACCCCTATAAACGACCCTACGCTTCCCAATATGTTCTCTGCACTCAATTATGGGACACGACGATTTTGCCAGTTATGCAATTTCCACTAAACTCACTCTACTCTAGTTTTGATCAAAACAACTATTTATCTCTAAACTTTCTTGTTTTCATATTTGATTTCTACAATGAACTTTAGGAAAAGAAGAACAAATAAGAAGTTGACAGCTTTTTGAGTGCCAGAAGTGACAATAGTATACACATTTGGGTGGACAATGTTATTGACAAATGTTTCTTGTTTACTTTGACTTATATTATTTTAGAGAACATTACTATTGAAATGAGTGGGAATGAACATGTTTCTTCGACAAAAGGCCAAAACTACAAATACCAAATTTTCACCAACTCTTGCAGACATACCAATTATAAAATGACCAAATACAGTAAAGTATGGACTTCTTGTTATATTTTTTGATGTTTTCTTATATTTTTCAAAGTGTTTTATCCTTTTTTATTGGGATTTTTGCTCTTAAATAATATTCCTCCTACTAATAAAGTATTTTTACGAGTTTTATAGTTGAATGAAAAAACAAAAAGTAGTTTCACATTTGTAAAGCTAAGAGAAGCACAAAAAAGTAAGTATTCACGATACAAAATCGATACGTCACATCAAGATTCGCTAGGTAGGTTACACATTTGGGACCTCATCAATAAAACACCCACCGACACTTCTACTTAATGTAACTAAATCTTCCCTTTTTTCTAAACATATACTATATTTAAATATATTATTAACAACCCATAATTTTATCATAAAATATGATACGGAGGTAGCTCTTAATACAATGATCATATCATGTGTTCATATATTATTGTGTTTTATGTAATGCACGTTCCTATGATCTAATTGTTTCAAATTAGAGTATTAATTTTGACCCTATCTTTTTTGGTCCTCCATTTTAAGTCAGAATTTCACAAGAAACAAAAAGGAAAGAAACATTATAGCATATAGAGTATATCTAATTAATTAATGTGCATTTGATCAGATGATTTCCGTAATTATTATTACTATTTTATGTATATTTCACTAATTTGTACATAATTACAAGTACTTAGCCTGAAAAGGGAGTAGTAATTGAGTGAGAAAACGAATCCCAAACTCGTGTCTAACTTTCTAATTAAAGCAGTGATTACTGATTAGCACTACTTGTCAATCATGACACCACATTAAAAAAAAAAAGGACCAAAACGATCAAATCAAAACAATGTAACTCAGAAAAGAGAAACCGCTAAAATAAAGAGGTTGATTAAAAAAAAAAAAAAAGAAGAAGAGAAGAAATTACCAAATTTCCAGCGAGCTTGAACGAGAGCAAGCTTTGGGTTATGGAGGAGGAACGGTACGGTTCTCCAGAGATAATCCGGTTCGGGTTGGAAATCAGCGTCGAAGATTGCAACGTAATCGCAGCTTTTGACATAACTCTTCTTCATCCCTTCTTTCAAAGCTCCAGCTTTGTATCCGTTTCTGTTGTCTCTGATCTCGTATTTTATGTTTACTCCTTTGCTCGCCCATCTGCTACACTCCATCTCCACTAGATCCTGTCACCACCAACAACAAACATATATGAGTTATTTGAAGTACCCATTTCGAAAAAATCTGATCTTTGCTGAAATCAAGAACCCGTGTGTTATATAGAAATCAAGCGGAGAATCTAAATATGTTTGTGTGATCGAGTTTTGTAGGAGAATTTGGTTATGAGATTAAAAAAGAAGCATTACTTTGATCGTTGGGTCAGTGGAATCGTCAAGAACTTGAATGACGATTCGATCAGAAGGCCATGAGAGCCCACAAGCAGCTCCGATGGATAGCTGATAAACCTACATTCAATTAACAAACAACATTTAGAATACAATCCAAGAGAGAAAGATACAGAGAAGAAGAGAATCTTGATTTAATTTTGGGACCTCTCGTTCGTTGAACATAGGGATTTGAACAAGAACCATAGGATAAACAGAGTTTCCAAGCTCGAGGTCGTCTTTGATTGGTTCGTATTTGAAACGTTTGTCTGGTTTTCGACCAAACAGCTTCACAAGAGAGATGACTATCCCCATGTAAACCCTTTCGACGAAGAGCATCACCGACATTGTTAAACAGATGTAAACAGCGAGCCTTAGGACTGGGACAATCAAGGGAGCTCGAATCTGGTCCAAAACCATTGACATTTGCATCGTTATGTCGTCTCTGTATCCCATGAACGAGTCAGGAATCACCGAAGTCGTCGAATCCCCAAGCTCCATCCTCTTCTTACACCAGTGAGAGAGAGAAAGAGAGAGAAAAACAGAGGACAAAGCAAGAAAAACCCTAGAGATCCGTACGAGGGATTCTTGTGAGACACGCAATAGAGAACAATGTGAGATTGTTTAAGAAAACAAAGGCAAAGGACGAAACAGAAACAGAAACAGAGAGACAGAGTTTTTCCCTTTTTTTTCTCCTTACGGTGAAAATCTCTGTCTTCTCTGCCCGAGTAACTCAGATTGTCGGGAAAAAGTAGAATTCAATTTCTTTTTTTCTTTCTGTGTTTTGGTTTTTGTTTTTCTTGTATTGAAAAGGGTTTGGTAAGAGAGAAGAAAGATAATGAAAGGAGGAGAAGAAGAAGAAGATGGGTTTTGGGGAAAGGAAGAAGAGTAGAGTAGAGAAGAGAAGAGAGAGATCTAAAAACAGAAACAGAGCGAGAGAGAGAGAGAGAGAGAAGACACAGTGTGTGTCTATGTGTGTGTGTGTGTATGAAATAAAAGAGAGATCAATGTCTTTATATAAAGCCTCTTGTCCTTGTATTGTTTTAGACTCTATATTTATTTCCTTTTTTAAAAAAATTTAATTATTTCAATAACGTATTATATTAGTATTAACTTATATTATGATGTAGAGGAAATAAATGAGTATTTTTGCTCCATCCAGAACCAGAACCATAAATTTGCTCTTTCTATATATCATCACTACCAAACATTATTGAACGACACAAACATTAATGACGACGTCCAGGCGGCAATTTTTATTAACTAATTGTTATACTACTATTCTACTGAATTTTTATTATTTTTTTCTCTCGAGGTGACATAGATTTATTACTCCAAATAAGTAATTAGTCATAATTTAACAACTCTAAATTAATTATGTATTAGGTTTAAACAAAACAGTTTAGTCGTCTAGGCGTCCTAAACTACACGACCATCTCAGTCAAAACAATTTGCTAGTCAACGTTGGTTAATTATTATATTTACAATAGCCGTATGTTTGTTTGATCTTTATTAATTACAAAACTCAATTTTAAATCAAAGTTTATTGATAACTTTTTACTATATAAACGAGACTATGCGGTTCTTTAAGTTCCGACTGACATCTAGCAATAATATGAGTGTTGTCTATAAGTCTTAAGACTTGGGACTTTTGTATATGTCTTATTGAAATGAACAACTTATATAAGTATGCATTTTGTGTATAGTATACAAAACCAAATGTCTTGTGTAAACGGGTAAATTCCAACGGTAGAGTGAGGAGACCATCGGATCATTTATCGAGGATAAGATGTGTCTCATATTGTTGTCCTCATCTGTTGACAAGATAGCGAACAACATCTCTCTAATAAGGATAATAGAATGATCGAATCCCTTTGGTACAAGAAATGTATATCATGCAGTGGTCCATTTATAGAAGTAACAACACATAGAGAGAGTCACAATGTTGTGAAATCCAGTGTATGTTTTAGGCATTGAGTTATATATCTATGCGACTATATATTACTTCAAAACCAAATATATATGGTCGTCGCTCTCTAACCCTAGTGTGGAAATATGATTATGTTATATATATTTTCGACTAATCAAAGTTGAACAGAAGCTCTAAAGGAGAAAATGAAATATTAAAAAACAACGCATATTTGTTTGATGCTAATTTGCCATGATTATTTTCTTCATATCCCCACCGACGGTCCAATTTGTAAAATTCTTAAGTAATTCATAAATTAATGAACTTTTAAAGTCAATCTTAAAAAAAAAAAAAAGTATTACAAAAAGGTAAAGTCAATTCCTTCATAAACTTCGAAGCACGTTTGTACTTCGTTCATCAATCATTTTTTTCTTCGTAGAATTCCAAGTTAAATATAATTCCGAATATATCGAAATTTAAAGAGAATAATGTGTTATAATTGGATCTCGATCATATTTAAAACGGTAATAAGATGAAACACATAGCTGGAAAATAAGGACCGCCCGCCCAACAACTGAAGTTGACTGTTAGAACTTAAATACGGTCATTAGTTTTTTTTAGCAATCATCTCTTACATTATTAATTAACATTCGTCGACTCGTTCTTTAGTTACTAAACATACTGTCAATCTCTAATCAAATACATACATATATATGTATATATATATATCACAAATTTTATAATTTTTTAGTCAAATTCGAATCCAAGAAGTTGCTTCTCACATCAAGATTTCCACCCAGATATATATCTGAATTTTTTAGAACATATAATTTTTGTTTACCACCAAAGTGCGTGCTAAATATAGATTCATATTGAGTATAGAAAAGTTTCTTACTAGTTTAATTTTTCAAAAAAATAACATTAATTATACTGAGTTTATAAAAATAAAACTATACATCCTTTGAAAGTTGGTTAAACTAGTTAATTATTTTTCTCTGGAAACTGTAGCTATCACTGGCATTACAGTTAACACCTTAACACACATTTCAGTTTATGAAGATACTTCATACGGAATGATTCATTTTTCTGTCGGTACAGTACCAAAAAATATCATATTGAAACTTTAAATACTTTGGAATCTTGATTTTTTTTTCGTGTGTACTTTTGTTTTATATGCAATTTTATGTTATAATCAGTGATTAAATTAGTAAGTTGACAAAATTAAAGTCTGTATTTAGTTGGCATGTCATGTGAGAACACACTCCAAGACAATTATCCAACATAACATATAGTAATATTTGTTGAACGTGAGTTTAAACTATTACGTACATACTAATAACTAATTAAACTCAAATAGTATTATAATTTAAACATCATATACTAAATTACCAATATATTCTCTTACCGCATCTTTGTTAGTTTCGATCTCATATTGCCATTGGCTTCGATTTCTTTGACT
Organism: Capsella rubella; assembly: GCF_000375325.1. Lineage (NCBI taxonomy): Eukaryota > Viridiplantae > Streptophyta > Magnoliopsida > Brassicales > Brassicaceae > Capsella > Capsella rubella. Next base: position 961,316 of record NW_006238918.1, read on the forward strand.
GTGGAACAAGTATGTATGATGACACATGAGTTCTGTACCTATATATTATCATGATAACTTAAACAGTAATAATAATACTAAATTGGGTGCAGAAGTATATATAATAATGAAAAATAAAATATGAATAAATTATTTATTAAAAAAAAACAGAGATAATTGGAGAAAATAAAATAACAGCACTACATATGTTGCATGCAGCTAGGAAAAGTAACATGCATTGCCATGCAAGTTAACATAATGTATGAGGACCAAATACCACATGGGTTCTTACAGTTGGACTTTGCTTATTTCACTCACATTTGTCACTATTCTTTTCTTGTTTCATCATTTTCAATAATTTCTGAATCTCAAAATATTATCTTCCTTTCATTTTTATATCAACAACATGTCGATTTGGCAAAACTAAATCACATAAATAGTAGCATATTATATGAAGTCTGATCTAATACTAGATGTTTCCACTACACATATGCGTTTATAAGATACAACCAAAAAAAAAAAAATTGATAATCAGTAAAAGTTATCATAAATACCAAACCGATCATTAGATAAAATATGGAGCACAAAATGAAAAATAAAATAAAGACAGGAGAACCCACGGACAAAGCAACAACATACATATCTATATATAAATGTACTTCTTTAACTCTTTCTATACGAATTTGGAGTAATTTAGTAATCTGTAAAGCTACACAAATAAATTAAAATATATAGAAAAACTTGTCGAATAATAAAGTTTAGAGATGTATTTTCCAATGAACGTAAACACAAACTCATAAGTATGTTATAAGCCTTATATCCCTACTTGAGGAATAAAGTTGTGTGTTTACAAATAGAATATTCATTTTTCAAAAGCAAAAGTCTCAAGCAAATATCATTATTAGTTAGTCTATTGATTCAAAAAAAGAAAACAAAAAATGGGTATCTTTGTATACTTTAGCTATAATAAATCTGAAAAAAATATATATTCAAAGAATCAATCAAGTTTTGTAGAAAACATAATTCATGAACTAATAAACTGGTGGGATCCAATGTCCCATAAACATATATAAATCAAATAGAATTTGATATCCTATCTACTTTGCCACTGAAACTCTCCTCTCTGTCTTTATTTCAACCTTTTAATTGTCGGCATATATATACACACATGCACATTTTTATGCTTATTCAGTATATATAAACTTACGTATCTGTCGAATTTCATATAATTATTTTTTAATTCTTCTTCCCCTTTTAAAAGCTGGGAAGGGGTTGTTGAAACATCTTAATTATATGTTTACAATTCTATACTATTCTTAATAAAATGTATAAAATTCTATAGAGTTCGATTTCGTGTATATATATATATACATATATATATTAAATACGTAATTTGTAATAGACAATAATTTAGAAAAAGAAAGAAAAAAAAAAAGAATGGTGAATAATCGATTCGTCTCAATAAAATAAATAAAGAAGAAGAAGATGTTTCTTAAAGCGGCAAAAAACCCACACACCAAACAAACTTCTTTCCATTTTGTTTTTTTTTTTTTTTTTTTGTTGCTTTTTTTTTGTGCTATCGGCTTCTATCTACAGCTATAATAATTCTTGCGGCTATGTCAGTATATTACAAAGCACCTATTGTATGTTATATTTAAACAAAACGAAAGAAAGTGATCCAAATAGACCTATCTCTTTCAAAACATATGTTTATGGGACTTCATCTCAAAACATAGTTATGACTTTCTCGAATCAGTTCGAAAGTCTTTTAAGCATAAGTTTTCAATGAACATTATGCATGATGCATCTATGGTTCATTACACCTTTCTAGTATGCGGTAGGCGGTAACCAAACTTAATCATTTGTTTCAACAAAAATTGTTGATATGTTTATTTTATTTTCAAGTGCAATATAAATTAGGGATATATGGATCCAAATGGTGTAGAATCTAGTCATTTATTCATCGTATAATTAGCCAAAACACACCCGGAAAAAAAAAAGGTTTATAAGATATACTCAACTTTGAACACAAGCAACTACGCTGAACTAGTCACTTGAGGTTGTGATGTAACTCAGATTTGGTAAAGTTAATAGGTTTGATCAGCTGATTAGTGTGCAAAGATACTTGCCGTACTTACTGCAATCTTGAAAAGAAACTATGTATCTACTAAATAGATCATTAGAACATTTATATAGCATCAGAAGCTCAAATTACCATATAAAAACATAAAAAGAAGTTTCAATTCTACTTCAATTTGTGTGCTTGCACTACACTAAATATGGAAAAATTCGAGAAGCCATCATTGGATATGGTTAAGTTCTATGCGAACCACCAAGTTGATGTGTACAATTTGGCTCCAGTGGGCGAAAGGAGACACCATACCTTATAGTCTTCAAGACTAAGTCTTCATCACTCTATTTCTCACCTACTTCCATGTTTCATTTCTAGTTTTGCTTTTATATTTATATATATGTGTAACGGGAAATTTCCTAGGTTAGTAGTTTTTATATTATTTAATATGCTTTATTGATAAACATTTTACTAACTATTAGTTGGGATATCATAAACAAATTACTTTTGCCGCTTTTGACAAAACCATAGCCATCTTATTCTTTGACATTATACTATAAATTATTATTTGTTCTTACGTCAATACTCAAATAATCGTTCCAAAATATTGGTCTTCATTATACTTCAAAATATACATAAGCTGACCAGAACTACGTTTACTTCAACCAAATTGTGTTTTAACTACGAATTTTTTTCATGGCTCCACGATAAAAAAAAAAAAAAAAAACAATCGTATTTGTTGGTATACTATATATAATTTGGAACGTACAAGTACTTGATCGAAGATGATAAGATGAAATCTGAAACGATAGATAGAGCTCACCGGCAAGCAAAACATGGCACGTGAGAAGAACCTAAACTTGTTATCAAAGTTATTCCTCAACTCTACATTTTTGCACTGAACAATTTTGTTTTGTCAGTCCTGACTAGTCAGTCTAACAAAAGGCTACAGGGTACGTATATTCTTTATCTAATAATTCCACAATTAACTTTTTAAAATTATTATTGTTATTAGTGTTGTCTCTCATTCTGAAAGAAAAAAAATTATGTGTTCATAACATATAGTTACATCATCCTACATGTTTTAAGAATCTTAACATCATTCAAACAAGTAATGAATAATAAATAACTTTAGTCTGGACGTTTTTTTCCCCGTCTTGTCGGAACTATTATGCGTTCAAAGCGGTGTTACATACTAGTTGGGCCATAGTTTGCTATTATTGGGCTCAATAATAATGGGCTTAAGGCCTTATTAGAAAACGGCGACGCAATTGAAGGAGTCTACGGTGAAGAGAAGGGAAGCTTTCGTCGGCGCCGTCGTCGTTGGGTGCCGGAGACGCGATGGAGCTCGGAGTGATTGTGTACAGATTATACAGAGCGTTAACCTACGGTGTCTCGCCGTTAGTTCACCTCCATATACGGTGGCGCAGACTTCGGGGTCTAGAGCATTGTCGCCGTTGGTCCGAGCGTTTTGGTCTTCCCTCCGCCGTACGTCCGCCGGGATCGCTTATCTGGTTTCACGCCGTGTCTTTAGGTTATCTTCAAATTCTAACTCAACGAAACAAAACTGTTAAATTCTTCACTGCTCATTGCAGTTAGTCTCCGAATCTGAGAAATTAGGGGTTTTTTTGCTGCTTGGTTTGAGTGTCTCTCAGGTGAAGGTATGGCTGCAATTCCTGTAATCAGACACTGCAATGAACTAAAGCCAGATTTGACTATTCTAATGACGACGACGACTGTATCTGCATTGTATGACGCATTGATACAGAAAGCTAAAATTGAAAATGATAAAAAGTTTTGTCTTTGTAATTTTGGTTTCTTACAATATTTTCGTTGCAGTGAAGTGATAAAGAATCAACTTCCCATTGGTGTCTTACATCAGGTATGTTTTGATTGATAAGATGATGATATATCTCGGAAGCTTTTTTAATTATGTGCTGAAGTTTCAAACTTTGGCCAGTTTGCACCACTGGATACACCTGTGGCTATTGACAGATTCCTTGCCCATTGGAAACCAAATGCGATTATCATAATGGAGAATGAACTGTGGCCTAATCTCATCATGGCTGCTGCTGGACTTCTAGTAATTTTTTTGATCCCTCTTGTTGTTTATAATATGGAGGTGATAACTTGTGCAAGGGTAATGAACTCTTTGCATTCGTTAATATTGTGTATCCGTTGTCTCAGATTCCGTTGGCATTATTGAACGCTCGTATGTCTACAAAATCCTTTAAACGGTGGTCTAGTCCTCTCGTTCTACCGCTGATATCCTTGTTGCTATCTAAATTCTCATTGATAGCCCCACTGGTATGTATGCTAACTTCAGCAAGTCATTTTTTTATTGTAATCTTCTCTGATTCATTGATTGTATTCACTATTTGCCTCAAATGCGACAGAGCACCCTGCAGGGTATACATTTCCAGCTGCTGCATGCGTCACCTTTTGTCATAAATTATTCGGGTGACTTAAAATACGGTATTGTAGTCCACTTATGCCTTGAAGATATTCATATATTAGATATTATGTGCAACCCATTATATTCTGCTTCTTAGTTTCGTTTTGTTTTTCTTTTCAGTTACTGAATTTCTCATACTCTCTCTGTTTAGTCGATATAAAGATCCACATGTTGTCTGCTTTTTCTTCCAGTGGTAAACAAGTTCCATGTATCTAATGGAACATCTGAAAGTATTAGAGATCTTAAAGTAGAACTCTCAGAAATGAAGGTCTGGATTGCATCTTCATTACATAAAGGCGAAGAAGAAGGTACTAACCTTTTACCCTTGTTGATTAGTGTGTGGATCTGCAGTCGCTTCCATGACTTGATTTTTTGTCACAGTCGGATGAATATGGTTTTGACTCTGTTTCCTTTTATTTGGTACGCTTTTTCTGACTGTTCTATGCATTGCTTCAAATTGATGATCAAAGTCTTGTGTGCAGTCATTTTGGGAGTTCACAACATGCTTCTCAAATCACATCCTGACTCTGTTGTCATAATTGTGCCCCGACATCCAAATCATGGTCAACAGATTGCTCATGTATGTACCAAAACCACCTTCTGTTTATTTTCTTACTATTGGCTTATTGAAGGTTGATCTTTTTGGTGAATCACATGTCATTTTCCTCAACTCCTTTTGTAGAAACTGCGCAAAGATGGCCAAAGTGTAGCTCTAAGGTCTCAAAACAAAAAACTTATGTCAAGGAAGACGAATATATATGTGGTGGATACACTAGGTTTGGGTTTCGCTACTTTTAGTTTATCTTCCTAGTGCTAGTCCCTTTTCTTCAAGAACCTAATCCGTGCTGCTTGTTTTCTTCAGGTGAACTAAGGGAATTGTACAATATAGCTTCAATAGCCGTCATTGGAGGCTCTTTTATCCCAGGCTTAACTGGTCATAACTTGTCTGAAGCAGCTGCTGCTGGCTGCGCCGTTATTACAGGTTCTCAATGATAATATGAGATGCTTGTATAGTATCATTATTTCTCTCTTTATGTCTAACATAATCTTTTTTTAGGATGTCATGTTGGGCATTTCTCTCACATGGTGAAGGCCATGCAGCAGTCGAATCCCTTATCGGTTACACAGCTCTCGACACAACTAGAGCTCAAAGAAGCTGTCGACTTGCTCCTGAGTAACCCTGAGATCTTGGAAACTCATCAGAGAGCTTCTAAAGAAGTTTACGAATCACTATCAAGCTGCATTATCACTAACATCTGGAATCTTCTCAATCTTCATATCTTTAGAGGGAAATTATATGTCAATGTGCCTAGTTATTTATCCAAATAAATCCAGTGCCCGTTATTTTCTGTGTTATACTTATACACAATGCAGTTCATGAAAAATTGTATAATGTAGATGACAAATGGAGTAATAAATAATTCAAACAATGACATTGAATGCAAATGTTGAATTGGCTCGAGATGTCAAATTTGATTAGCAAAAACAAAAACTGTGTCGTGTCTGTACGACTCTACATCTCGGAATTAATAGAAAATTTGGCAATTTTGATTCTCACCTCTCTAATATAGCTCCTTGACCCTAAGTAATGGTTCTCATACATTATACACGATGCAATTCATAAAATTCTGCGCATACAGTTTTTTTGGCTTATGAATTTGTTGAAAGGTAGCAAAATATTTGAGACACTTAGTTATTTGTTTATAAATATTATATATCTAATCTTACCAACAAAGCACCCGTGGCCTAATGGATAAGGCGTTTGACTTCTAATCAAACGATTGTGGGTTCGAGTCCCACCGGGTGTGTATTCTTTTTTCTTTTTTTTTTTTTTAATTCTGTCAAGGATCCATTTTTTCAGATTTTACCTTCTTTTTCTTTCTTATAACACGTATACGTTCGAATTTCGAGCCATATACATATACTGAAAATCTAAACTCTAAAGATGCACAAAAAGTAGAAGCCAGTTCTTGTAGAGAACTTTTTAGTCCATTATACAGCTCAGTTTCAACATTACTTCACCAAGTCTAGCTTCATCTCCAAAATAAGTCACACTAACTATTGATTGATTGCATAGCAGTAGGGATTAGTGTGCTGTCTTGTCCTTTTTTTGTCCTAATCTTGCGCCGACCATGTTCCTCCATTTGTCTTTGAGATCAGATGGTGTACGTGTTTCATGGAACACCTTCTCTCCCATTTCCAGAATTTTCCTCCATGGCATGTTTTTGTTTGCTTCTGCTGCAAATTTCTCCACTCCCACCTGAGCCAAACATATATCAACAACTCTTATCCAATCCATGAAAATACAGCTAGTGTATGTTTATTCTATACCTTTAGCATCTCTTCTTCTTCGAATGTCCACAATAGCCTCCTTCTCTGATCCTTATTAAAGAAAGAAATGTCCCTGCAATCCATGAGGTAACTTTCTATATTCAAGGTGGATATGAACTCTTGATGTTCCAGTGATGTGAATGTAGAAAAAGGAACAACCTCACTGTCTTTGACTTAGCCACAAATCTGGTTGTTGCCTGCTGGTTATATACTTTCCCTGACGGGGAGGTTACTGGAGCCGATAAAGTAACCTGCTCAGTTACATCTTCTCCATTTCGTTCGTTACTAGATCCCTTTGATGAAGTATCACTTTCACTATCAATAGTATTCAACTCTATCCCTCTTCTTCTTCTTTGCTTATCATTCTGTTGGTGCTGGTCCTGTTCTTTTCCTGAAAATGATTCTTGCATAGACAAAAACGTTGAAACATATCCTCTTTTCCCTGCACCTGTTCTGACTCTAGTTTGATCTTTAGCTGTTTCGTCATTATTTTCATCCTCAGCATCTTGAAACTTCTCTGAAGCTATTCTCTCTTCGCGCTCTGATGCTCCAATCTCGTCTATCACTTTATCAGTACCCACTTTCCCTTGATTCTCTTCCGGTTGATCAGTTTCCTCGATTAATGATATGTTCTCACCTCTTGATATATCAAAATCCTTCTCAACTTGCACTTGTTCCTCTTTTGATGAACAGCCATCCTTCTCTCCTTGTAACTCTTGATTACTTACAATGTCTGTACTGTCCACTGAATGCTCTCGATTTCCATTTTCACTACCAGATAATGTTCTATCCTCACCCCTGCTTTTCAGCTCTTTATCTAGATACATGAAGACTGCCTTTTCTGCGTTAACCGCCTTTTCCCTCAATGTTTTGGATTTAAGTGTTAGAATCTTGAGCCAGCAATAAGGACAAAATGGATTTGCAAGATCCTCACTATTATCCCCCAAATCAGCATACAAACACTCCCCATGAAACGAAAGAAGACAGTCGATCCCGCAACAACGGGATACCCGCTCGTCTGCAACTTCACATACAATACAAGCATCTAAGTTCAGCAGCGGCTCTAGCGATACTCCTCTATTAGTATTCTCATTTGTACCAAGACAATGACGCTTCTTGGGTGGCACATCTCTTTCAACAAAAGTATCTGGAACAATATCAACATCGGTATCACACTGTGTGGTGCTCAAATCATTAGCTTCATCATCCTGTGAGATGAAACGATGAAAATTAAACACAAATACATCAACCTAACAGTTTCTATCTTGCGAGCTACAAATTCAAAATTAAGCACCACAAACACCCAGATACATACGAGTCAAAAAAAAAAAAAAAAAAAATCAATCATGTCGCTGCATCAGGAAACCACAATCCCTAAATTTTCCGATTCTAAAGAAGACTATTCCGAGGAGCAAACAGAGACGAAGGAGGAGAAATAGGGTTACCGGAAGCGAAGGGAGAGATGGATAGGGATCGAGAGAGTTGGGAGAAGACCTAACCAGAATCGCTTTCGCTCTCATCTTCATCTTCTCAATTTCATCAGTCTCCGTTTTGAAATTGGCACTCTCAAGTCTCAACAATGGAAACGTTATGAACAGTAAAGAAGCGTACTGAGGAAGATGGATGAATAAACACATAAAAGTCACAAACCTTTTTTTTTTTTCTAGTCAAGTCACAAAACCTTTCAAAATTAGTGAAAATCCCGAATATACTTTTTCTATATTAAAGTTTAAACAATATTGTGTAAATCATATATAGATCTAAATTAATAAATAAAAAATGTTGTATTCGTTAGACAAAAACAAAAAAAAATGTTGTATTCTTGCATGCTTTACAAAAAAAATATAACCTTCCTTAGTTTTGAATAATGTATCATATATGTATATTTTTCTGACGCCTAAATACAAAAGCATATCAATACTATATTAGATATGATGCATCATATCAAGAAACATGTTGACTATAATGGATAAACATATTTAAATAATGGATAAACATAATTAAACGATGAAAATAGTTTAAATAATTAGTATTTGTTAAGACTGAAACTTTTGTATTATTCTTTTATTGTTTATGTATCTACATTTTTTTAGGAAGATCAAATAGAAATGTATTACATACATGGTACAATAAACTTTAAGTAATTGACAACTATTAGAATCTACTCGACCAAATTGACTTACTATATATATATCATCATATGATAAATTATAAATTTGGTCACATATCGAATTATATAGTTAGAACTAAAGAAATATAGGATTCATATAGTTCATTCTACAAAATCTGTCAGCATATTAAATGTCTTTTTTTTTTTGTCTCTCTTCATCACCATTTTAGTTACACATGGTAGCTGAATTTAAAAAAAAATAACAATAATTGGATTGATTCAGTTAATTTAAAAATATTTGTGAACTTGTTAATACATATATTGCAGTGTATATGTATGTATAAAGTGGGTTAGAGTCTTACGGAACTGGTTTACCCTTTTGTTACTGTATATGTATGGTAAATAAATCTTTAACAAAAAAAATTAGCAGTGTCGTCTGACTTTAACGGCGGGGTTTTAATTGTTGTTAAACTGTACGAAAACTTTAAACCCTTCACTGTTATATTCATCCATCTATATATATGATCTATCTATCTATAGCCTTCTTCACAATCACAACATTTTTACCCATTTCAGTTCTAGCGTTATTTATTGTTGGTGTAAAAAATATTACTGTACTATTTATCTATGTGAAGGTAAGTACTGTAAGTCGTTTGATCCAACCAAAAAAAAAATAAAAAAGTGTAATTCACATTATACATTTAATATGAACATTAACTAAATTTTCAATATATATATATATATATATAATACTAGTATGTTAAATTAAATTGATATATAAGATGTTTTCCCTTATATATTATTTAAAGCCAACTATATATACTTTTTTGTTATAATGTGACAAAGTAAGCTTAGCTCATATCCAAGAAGAGCTGAGGGGACCTTTTTCTTGATTACCGATCGCAGTAAGTAGTAACTGATGGATCGTTGTCTTTTTTTTTTTTTTTTTTTTTAACTTTGTCTTATATATGAAATCGTCTATGCGTGATGAAGAGTAATAATATGAAGTTTAAGCTAATTAATGAAATTATTTTTTTATTTCCCAAACAACAACAACAACAACAACAGCAGCAGAAAGTAGTTGTTCGCTGTACGTACGGGATGGATTCTCCTCAATATCTTAAGGTTCTGTCTTTCTCTTTACTTCTTCTAATGCATGCATGAGACTCTGTTAAAAGTTGGTTTTTATGCGGATATTATTTAATTTCTTCGACAGTATTAACGTATTATAATATACTATATACTCCTTTCTTCGATAGTATTAACATATTATATTATTTTAGGTTTTGTTTTTTTATTGTAAAACATAAAAAAAAAAAAAAGTCTTTAATTGACTGTGAAGTCATTTATCATGAAGCCAATTAATTACCTCTTGGTTCTTAACATTATCTATACGAAGGGGAAAAAAGAAGTCATTTATCTACTCTGTGGAGAAGTTAATAACCCTAAAGTTTCATTGCTTTATTCAAATAAAGATGTATATGAAATTAACACACTTGAGATGATGAGTGGATGGATTCATAAAATTAACGAGTAATTAATTAGGTCAAAAGTGATAGGAAAAAACTGGAGTTTATGCTGAATGATGATCATAATTATAAATGATTTTTACGATGGGACTTAATTTGAGTACAAATCGGTCTTGTTTCTCATTTGACCCACACAGGGAAAACTATATATTGGCATATGAGCACCAAAACATATAAAACCAATCCCTTCACACACAAAAAAAAATCGTTATTTTTGGTCTATATCAAAGACTTTTTATGTAGGGTGTTGGCTAAAATTGTGAAATTTGAATAACATGAATTGGAAAGAAAAAAAGAGAGAGAGAGAGAGAGTATGAAATGTTGTTGTCAAACGGATCCATTACAATGAATACAATCATCAAAACCCATTAAAATCTCTCAGGAAAAAAAAACTATACACTATGAAAAATTGTGATGTCTCATCTCTTTCAAGGGTGTTTAGGCCCTAAAAGCTTCCCTTTTTCTCTTAGACACTGTCGTTAGTTTTAAAATCTCATTACTTATCATCAATCTGTTTCAAACCCTAGCTACTTTTAACATAGAAAAAGATTCCTCGCCCTATATCCTTCTCTCTCTATCTCTATATCTCTTACACTGTTATATACATCAACAAATTTGTTAAGTAGCAATTGAATATGAGAGAGAGAGAGAGAGGGAGAGAGATTGTGTGTAGAGAACTGCAAGTTAATAAAAGAATGTGGGGGTAAAGAGAAGAGAGGTAGTACACAGTAGATGAGGACAATGAGACTTAGTTTTCAAACTTCTTCTTTGCTTTGGCTTTTATTGGTCATATCAGCCTCTTTTATATATAGATGATCTACTTAGCTCTCTGTGTTGATTCTTAGCTTTCAAAGGTAGCTTTTGGCCTCACCCTAGCTATACTCTATACAGGTTACTACTACTGCACATATACATTGGTATGGACTTAATTGCCAACTAGTGCCTAAAAAACCTTTTGCATATTAATTTTCACATATATACTGTATGTAAGACAAAACAATATTATGAACTGAAAATCTTAGGACCAAGAGAAGGCAAGAATGAAGGCATAACCAAAGAAGAGGGGAACCACATTGTCAGTTTTTTTATGGAGTTTTTTTGGGGACCATTAATTTCGTTTCACTCTTTCTCTTTCACTTATTTAAGCTTAACTTTGACAAATACGTACCCTCTCCCCACCTAATACATCAAAATTTTCTAGATAATTTTTTATTTTTTTTTCGACTAGCAAGTAGCAACATTTATGTTGTTTACATGTCTTTAGAATCCAGTCAATTAAGACGGTGGTTTAAATGTGTAAATGCCCACAAGTAGATTTATGTAAATGTTAAAATGTTCCAAGTTTAGTAAAATCCATCGTCAAAAATATATTATTAATTCACGCAGATTTTGATTTACCATATTTATTGGTTTACAAGGGAATATATTTGGTGCATTCACACACACGCTCATGATTGTTGTTTTTTTTCCTTCAATATTTTGAAATTGTCTTGGTTGGTTTGGTTCACATTACCTTGCTAACTTTATAACAATATAAACTATATTACAATTTGTATGTTTTTATACAAGAACAAAAAAAAAAAGATATCAGTTTGCCGAAAATAAATTAAAATTCCAAGTTTGACCCTTGGATACACACAACAAAATATATCAACCCTATATATATATTAATGTTAGAGAGATGATGGATGATGATTGATGATGTGCAAATGAGACAAAATTATATCACACTTTCCTTTTCAATCTTTAAATTCCAAAACAAAAGGTACTGTTGGGTTGCTCCCTTATTAGGTGAAAAAAACCTCACACAACACAGACAATCTCACTCTGTCTCCATCACTACTACTAGCTCTCTATATCTCCCTCTAGATACATCTCCCTATATACTGTATATATATATTATATGTATTGTTTCGAACTCTGCGTGCTCTCACACTTTGTTGCACCTCCAAAAGACAAAGCATATAGAAGAAGAAACTTGTTGTCACGCCTCTCTTTACCCTTCCTTTCTTTGTGGTCCTATATAAAACCCTAGTTTTCTTTTCTTTAAAATTTTATCCATTATATATCAGATCCTATAACTTTCTTCCTTTCTATCTATTTTCCCATATATCCTTCTATATATATTAAGAGATATTCTCACAAGAAATATAAAAGAAAGAAAAAAGGAGAATGGAGTGGTCAACCACGAGCAACGTAGAAAACGTGAGAGTTGCTTTTATGCCACCGCCATGGCCGGAGTCTAGTTCCTTTAACTCGCTCCACAGCTTCAGCTTTGATCCTTACGCAGGTATTCATTCATACGTCATAATAACCAAGTTTATATATATAGCTAGATGCTTTCGTTTCTTTACACATAGATTTGTTAGAAGCGCCGGTTTTATAAATCCACGGTTGACAAATCCATGAACTTTAAAATCCTTATTTTCCCACTTTCAAGTTTCTTGTTATTGTGAGTGATGAAAGTAAAAGAGTGACGTATTTGTCTAAAGATTGTATACTATGACGTCTCTAGACATCATTCCAAAAACCTTGGGATATGTCATCTAAAAACGTACTTTTCTGATGGGAAGTTAAGATTTTTTCTTATCTCATCAGCTTAGACAATTTTCTTGGGATCCCAATTTTTATTCATCGGGATCCAAATGCAAAAAGTTAAAACGTCACTTTTGAAAAGTTGAGAGATTCGTTGGGAGGGTATAGTTCTCTCTAAGATAATGGTTGCGGACATATATAATTTTATTTTTTCTTACTAACTCACGGAAGTTATTTTATTCGGTTTTGTTTTTATAATTATTATTATTTATTGTGCATTTTTTATTAGAGAATGTTTGTTATAAAGTTTTGTTGTGTGTTTACATTTACATACAGCAGGAAATTTATACACGCCGCCTGCCGATACGCAAACCGGACCGGTTATTTCTGTACCGGAACCTGAAAAGATCATGAATGCGTACCGATTTCCGAACAGCAACAACAACGAGATGATGAAGAAGAAGAGACTGACGAGTGGGCAATTAGCTTCACTTGAACGGAGTTTTCAAGAAGAGATCAAACTGGATTCAGACAGGAAGGTGAAGCTGTCGAGAGAGCTCGGTCTGCAGCCACGTCAGATAGCGGTTTGGTTCCAGAACCGCCGTGCACGGTGGAAGGCGAAGCAGCTCGAGCAGTTGTACGACTCACTTAGACAAGAGTACGACGCCGTTTCTAGGGAGAAGCAGATGTTACACGAGGAGGTCTGTACTGTACCATATTGCACTCTTTTAAAATCGCGGGGCATGATTAAATATAATCATATTACTTAAGTTTTAAAATTTATCCCCTAGTTCTTGATTTTATCAGAATGCCCCCTTACAAGATTGGACTGGTCAACAATGCAGGTGAAAAAGCTGAGAGCTATACTAAGAGAGCAAGGTTTGAGTAAGAAGCCACTCTCTGCCGGGACCATCAAAGCTTGCAGTGAGGAAGACACCGAGGAGCTTCCATCGGTTGTGGTAGCTCATCCAAGAACAGAGAATCTGAACACCGGTGTCAATCAAGTCTACCGTATTGATCAATACAACAATCCGATGATGGTAGCTGCTTCCTCTGGCTGGTCGTCTTACCCGTGATAGCTGTTGCTTATCTCAAGGAGAGAAGGAAAGAGAATAGAAGAGAGAGAGAGAGCTAGAATGAGTCAAGAGAGAGCTTTAGACTAGGACTTTGAATAGTGCTAAGACTAAGACAAGTGCTTGTCCCTCATTGTACGATCTTACAACATCAATGGAACTTGTCCTTCTGTTTCAAACGCAATAATCTAATTTGGATGCGACATGCGAGGTTAAATCCAAACATTGTTGGTCAGGATTGTTGAACTATACGTACTACTATGAATTCAGTCAAAACTGTCTATAAACCGAGAAAAGAAAAACGCTGATGGTCATTCTTCTTTCTCTTCACTGAGCAGAAATGTTGCCTTTGTGTGTTGTGTTCTGTTGGTTGGCTGCAAACATGTGGCTAATTCTTAACTTCTTGAACATTCCTAATTAATGTCACTGCACATCAGTGGACTAAATATATATGAAAGATTGTAAAAATCTAAGGAAAAACATGTTAAATGAAAATCAAACAATACTGCCCTAGTTTACGAAAGAAAGAAAAATCAAATCATAAGTGTTAACCTTCTTTATATGATGGGCTCAGACATATATTCCGCTTCCTCCATTCTGTTGTTTCTGCTTGGACCTATCTTTACTAGTTTGGGCCTACTCAAGAGTTAGTGAACATAAAGCCCACCAAGCCTGGTTAAATGTTTAACATGTAAAAAAAGACAAAAAGCGACGACAAAATCAAATTTCAACCAATTTTAAAAACCAACTTCAAAAGACCTTTTCTATAAAATAATACCATACATGCCAAACCAAAATCGAATAGGTTTAGTTGAATTCATATCCGCGAAAATTTATTTATGCCATCTGTTTTTTTTCCTTTCAGATTTATGCCTATATTACTGCAATTTTTGTTTTGTTTTTTTTTTAAATACATAATACATAATTTTGGATGGGAACTGATAGACTAAATATGTAGTAGACGTAATAGACTAAATTAATAATCACAGTCTCTAGAGAGTATATATACTTATATAGTATCCGAATTTATTGCGAGTAATATAATGAAATTATTTCTGAAAAGTTAGTTTCCAAACAAAATAAAACAATAGCAGCGACGCGTACGTATGGGTTGTCCTGATCGGATCGATTCACCGCAATCTAAACAATTCTGACTTTTTGCTTCTGTCTTCCTTTTTGTCATCAGACTCTCTCTCTCTGTTTGAACTTCTTATATGAGAGAGATTTGAATTTAATTTGTTTGACCGCATCATATCAAAAATCATTTTATTTTGTCGTTTCAAAGGCTCTAATTAACTGTGTCAAAGTATATTACCATGCATGCTTTCAACCAATTAACTATGTACCTTACGTTTTTCACATAATTTAAACATAAACACCAGACAATTAAGGAAAAAAATAATCTATTCAAATGGTTGCATATTATATGGTTTAGCTAAATATACAATCTTATATATATATATATATATATATATATATATATATATAT
>NW_006238918.1:978622-985225 GCF_000375325.1 Capsella rubella
TATATATATGCACTATTAACTAAGTCATCAAAAGCCATGACTATTCATCAAACAGAAGAAGAGTAAGAAAAAAAACGCTATCAGGATAGTGATGTCTCAGAGCTTTCCAAAAGCTGCCTTAGCTCTATCTTATTATACACTAAAACCCATCTACCACTATACATAACATAACAGTATACACAGATTCGAAAGATTCCTTTGTACGTTATACTCTCCCGAATGAACCAAACACTCATTCTTCCACAGCTATAATCCTTAAATTGGTTAAATTTGGGATGTGTTTTTAAAAATGCATGGAACCACAAAGTGCACCCAGCAATATAATTCCATTGAACCCAAAAAAAAAATTGTTGATTTGGGATGTGTTGAAAATATATATGTGGATTTGCTGATGCTTCCTAATTTGATACTCTTAACTTCTTCATTTTTTTTTTGTTTCTTTTCTATTTGGTTTGATTTGATTCAATTACTAAATATCAATCCAAAATACTTCTTACACTCTTAATTAGATGATCTACTTCGCTATTTGTTTGAAACCCCTCAGCTTTCAAAGGTTGCTTTCAAAATTAGCTTTTTGCTTTATTCATGTTACTGCACGCACATAGACATCTTTACCGTATCTTTTGGCCTTTCAGGTTACTGCACACACATGTGTTTATGAATTTACCAATAGTGACAAAAAACTTCACTGCATTATATTATTATATATTTTTAGACGATAATAAGGCAAAAAAGAACAAAAACATTAGGGCTGAAAATGAAAGCATCTATATATATATACGACCCACTAGATGGGGGAACCATGTTGTCAGTTTTTTACCTTTTTTATGAAGTTCTCGGACCATTGCACTTATTTTTAGCTTGACTTTGAGTCTTCGACCATTGATACCCACACCTATATTAATTACATGATACTATACAAATCTTCATCCAAAATTTTATCAGTGTTGGGTCAATTTTTCCTTTCACCTACATTTATACTTCCATGTCTTTGAAACTCATTCAACTATAAGGTGGTGATTAAAACTATTACAACCAATTAGTAAATTTATGCAATTGCTAATGATTGCAAGTTTTTAATTAGCTATCAGTAAATAAGTGCCTTTGGAATTTTATTCCAAACGTGTACACATGCATGATTTCCAAATAATACTGGCGCTGGTTCCTATCAATAGTATAAGAAAAACTTGTCTTAACTATTCAATAACACGCTTGCATTTCTAAATTCGAGCAACGTCCACAATACACCCTAACTTGTAAGAGAAGAAGACCGACTTAAAAACAACAAACAAAAACTAAGTTTTGACCGTAAGATTCAACAAGTATACCGACATACGTAAATGCTAGGGAACGGAGTTGATTAACGATGACAAGCAAGTGAGACAAAATGTCACACTGTATTCTCTTTCTCTTTCACTATGCCTATCTATTTCTAACTCTATCTCTTTATATATCTATGCTCATCTCTTGTTTACTGCATGCTCTCCCACTTTGTTTTAACCTGCAGAAAACATAGTGTATTGCGAAGAAAAAACTTCTTGGTCACGCCTCTAGCGCTCGATCGTATGTTCCAACTTCCAAGTTCCAACAAAACTCTAATATCTATATGTAGTTTTTTCCGTCACGGTGGAGTTTGTTCATTTTTAACCAGCTTCTGATCTCGTTGTCTTCTTGTTAAATAAAATTAAGGAAATGGAATGGTCAATGACGAACAACGTACAAAACAAGAGAGCTGATTCCTTGCCACAGCCACAGCCATGGCTAGAGTCTAACTACTCTAACTCGCTATGCAGCGTCAACTATAATCCTTACGCAGGTATGTGCACACATATATTAATTTTACCACACCAATTTAGGTACGTAGATTCTTTCGTTTTTTTTTTTGTTTTTTTTTAATCAACCCCATAGTCTTAGCTCTCTGTAGATTTATTGCAATGGGGTAAGGGTTTTTTTATCCACATTCACCAAAATGTAGGTATATGTTATAAGAATCACAAATTTTAGAATTCTGTAAGTGCATTCCAAAACCATTCCTAAGGAGAAAAAAAAGCACGTCTAATTTTTCTGGTATATAATTTATGTGAGGAATTACATTCCAAAGGGGCATTCCAAAAACCTTTTGATATGTAATCTAAAAATATTAATTCTTTGGAGAGAAATTTACAGAGCGGAAATTTGGCAAAATCTGGATGAGTATCGGAATTACTAATAAGAGAAACGATTTGCTGAATTTGTTGACTAACTGATAAAAATTGTGTAGAATAAGCAGGTAATAAATTTAAACATGATAATTGCCAAAACAGACTAATAAATGAAGATCTTACGAAAAAGTTGATTCATAAAAGTAACCATCCATATTAAAATAAGAATTATGCCCGACTCCACCATTACCATTTAAAAATTTAAAGAAAATAATAACTTTTGCCAAATATGAAGAATATGTTTTGTTTTATAAAGGAATAAAAACCTGTTTTAAACAAAAAAAAAAAAAAAAAGTTTGTTTTGATGATGATCTGCATGTCTGGAACAGGAATAAATTTACATATGAAAGCAGTAATTTTCTGCAGTTCAGTAAATTTCCAATAAAGAAAAATGTGTCACTATTTACTTTCAGCCAAATTAGCAATTCCTTTTCGTCTTTTTTAGTGTCACATTTTCTTCTAGTGATCAGTGTGTACGTTTTGTCGTTTTGTTTCGGTTATTATTAATTTTGAATATATGCTCTACAACAAAACAGGAAATTCATCTTGTAATAAGCCTGCATACACGCAAACCGGACCGGTTATATCTATACCGGAATCAGAAAAGATCATCTTTAAAGCGTACCAGTGTGATCCGGGTAACAACAACGAGATGATAAGAAAGAACAAGAGGCTAGCGAGTGAACAACTAGCTTCCCTTGAACTACGTTTTCAAGAAGATTTCAGGTTAGATACAGAGAGGAAGTTTAAGCTAGCGGAGGAGCTTGGTCTGGAGCCACGTCAGGTCGCAGTTTGGTTCCAGAACCGCCGTGCACGCTGGAAGGTGAAGCATCTCGAAGAGTCATACGACTCGCTTAGGCAAGAGTACGATGCTGTTTGGAGAGAGAAGCAGATGCTACACGATGAGGTCTAGCTAGGCACTATTCATATATATATATGGAGTCTTATTTGTCAATATAATCTTTGCTTGCTTCAAAGATCAGACCCGTCACAACAAATTGACATGTGATGCAGGTGACTAGGCTGAGAGCTATAATACTAAGAGATCAGGGTTTGATGATGAACAACAATCAAATCGCTGGAGGAGATAATACTGATCATAACGATATTGGTGAATACAATAGTCCCATGATGGTTGATTTTTCTTTGTTGGCCAGCACAGCTTTACCCGTGGTAACTTGTTGCTGCTCCGATCTTGCAGAGATAGAATCTTAGTTTTATAAACGTTAAGAACTTGTACGATTTTTAACATATTATGAACGTCCTATCAAACGAACGAGTTCCACGCTTACTATGATCAGATTAAAATCCCTAGAACATATTATATAATACACATAATGGCATTGGCATTTGCAGAGGCAGAGTGTTATGTAATTGAACGACGTGACATCTACAATTAATGGGGTGAGGTTTTGGGCCTCCTATTTTGGGTTGTATAGATGAGATTTAAAAAGTTTTTTTTTTTTTTAAGTTAAACATATAAAAAGCAATGTGTTATCATGCTCTTTACTTATTAGCATTATCAAATCCAAAAACAAAAACAAAAACAAAAACAAAAACAAACAAACTCTAGTTAGTATACATTTTTTACAAAACCAATCCCCGTACTTTTTGACTACTTTCACTACACAACCTAAACAAAATAAAACGACAAACCAACCCAAAATGTAATTGTTTTGTCTTTCCAGAACCAGTAAAAAATTATTACCTTATTTTCTCGTACAGAATAATATCTTCGATTTCCCTGGTAATTAAAATTTTTCTATTACTTTACTGCGCAGAAGGGTAAAAGTAACAAAATTTAGAGAGTTAATTAATTATAAATATCTGAATAGTTACAGAAAACAATAATAACGGATGGATTCTCCTCATTCCTGGATATCTGAGTTTTTTTTCCTTCTGTCTTCCTTTTTTTTGTCTAATGCATGCATCAGACTCTGTTTAAAGTTCTTTTGAATGTATTCAATTTATTTAAATGTTTCTCTAGCCTATCATACAAAAATGTTGTTATTTTGTCGTTTCTCAGACTCTTCTTATTAACTAGTTAACCATGATTAATTTCAACTATTACCTTCTGGTTCTAAACTTAATTTCTCATTATATATATGAAAAGATCATAGAAAATTAAACAAAAAAAAAATATCTAATTGTTTTTGAAGACAATGCACGTGAGTACGCATTTTAGATAACAGTACTCATCATACTATAAATTTCAATAGGAGGATGTCGATCGTTGTCTTATATATCAATCAACTGCACACAACACAAATAATCTTGTCTTATAATGTATTTGTATCGATTCGCTAGCTGATGCTTAATAATTGCAACTCCTTTGATACTTAGCTTTCAAACTTCTTTGTTTTTTTTTTTTTTTTTTTTTTTTTTTTTTTTTTTTGGTTTTGGTTTGATTTAGTAACTAAAATTATTCAAAAGTTCTTTCTTTGTTGCTTTTTTCGGTTACACATTCTTAACTCTTTATATAGATGATCGACTTGGCTATTTGTGCTGATTTCCTAGCTTTCAAAGGTTGCTTTCAGAGTTAGCTTTATGCTTTTTTCATGTTACTGCACATATACATATATTTACCATAGATTTTGGCCCTCTCAGTTTACTGCACATTTATGTTTATGGACTTACCAATAGTGACAAATCTTATTGCATTATTATATAAAACCTTGTGAATTTTGGATGGTGCGTGTATATTAGACAAAACAAGAAGAAAAATATCTTAGGGTAAAAAAAACATGGAGGCAGATTTATATCATACCCTAAGGAGGGGTGAACCATGTCTTCAGTTTTTTTCTATGGAGTTTTCTTAGGGGACCATTTCACTTATTTTAAGCTTGACTTTGACCATCGATACCTGAACCTCTATATATATATATATATCGACTACATAAAATGACAAATATAAATCATCTAAAATTTCAACCAAAAAAAATATATAATTCAACTACATTTATATTTCTATATCTTAAGAAATTTAGTAAGCTATAAGGTGGTGAATGAAATGTTAAAGTCCACAGCTGGTAGATATATAGATTTATGTAAATGCTTAAAGATTTCAAGTTTAGTATAGTTCCAGTATAATTATTCCACTGAGATTTATGTTTTAATTACGATCTTTTTTTTTTTTTGTCATCGACAGTACAAAATCAGCTCAAATGAGCCAATGTGGAAAACATTTGTTTACAAACTTAACAAGAGACGGCATGGTGCGAACATTTCGATCTTATGATACTTTCTTTAAGAAATGGTGCATTATACAGAATTTGCCAGTCCATTAATTTATTTTTATTAAGTCTTTTTATGTAAATTTTATATGTATATGGCTTTGGAATCACAAGTTTCGTAAGAATTTTGATTCAAATAGTTTCCAAATAATACGAAACCGTCTTGGTTGGCTCAAACTTGTAAGGTGCTGTTCGTTTCTTCATCCAGCAGATTCATCTAGGTGGAGATGAAAACTGATGTTCGTTTAAGCCAATTTTTCGGAACAGTTAGATGGTGCAGTTAAATGAGTTTTATAAAACTCATCCAAAAAAGGCTAAAAATTCGGCTGAGCCGAGACGGAGCAGCTGGCTTGAGCCGGTTCAGCCAATATCGCAAAAACCCTAAAATACCCTTGTATAATTAATCATATTGCCTTTTCTTCTTCTAGCCTCCAGAGAACAACAACGAAGAATAGGGTTTTCCTTAGACTCTCTCCTCTTTCAAGCTCTCGCCGGATCAAGCTCTCGTCGGAGCAATCTCTCGCGGCGCCGGATCAATCCCTCACCGGATCGATCTCTTACCGGAGTATAGGTTTACAAACCCCCTTCTCTCTCTCTCTCCATCCCTATCTCTCTGTCTCTCTTGCTTTCTCTCTTTATCTCTCTGGTTTCTCTCGCTCCCTCTCTTTATCTTGCAGTAAGAAGAAGGATTTGTTCTTGGGTTTACTCTAAAATGGTTATTTTGAAGTAATAAGTTGTAGATATTAGTTGGTTTTGATTCATTTGAAAACGAGATTAGAAAACTAGTTTAGAACTAGTCTCAAGCTTCTCTCCGTTGTTATGTTTGATTCATTTTTGATTCATTTGAAAACTAGTCTCAAGCTTCTCTCTGTTGTTATGTTTATGTCAAAATGTGAAACAATGTTGTATTTAAGTCTTGTGATGATGATGGTTTGTGATTACTCGTATGCTTGTGATGATTATGTTACTCGTATATGCTTGTGATGATGGCTTGCTGGTCATGTCCTTGTGTTTTTGGCTAGTTTCTGCTTCATGTTTATAGCTTCTGGTTGGATTAGTTAGTTGGTATTATTCTGTTTTTGTGTTTCGTTGCCGTTTATGGGCTGTTCCTTTGTGTTCATGTTTAACACGATGGTGTCTTTGTCAAAGACAGCCATGATTGTATATGA
>NW_006238918.1:985325-1004058 GCF_000375325.1 Capsella rubella
ACATTGCTGTACTTGCCATATGCAATTTTAGCATGAAGTTTACTTATGCTTATGTCGGAGTTCCCGGGAGAGCCCATGACACTAAAGTGCTAACACATTGTGCTATAAAAGAAGCTTCTTTTCCCCATCCGCCTTTAGGAAAATATTACTTAGTGGACTCAGGTTATCCATCCAGAAGTGGTTATCTAGGACCTCATCGCAGAACTAGATATCATTTAGATCAGTTCAACAGAGGAGGACCACCGACAAACAGTCGGGAACTGTTTAACCGTAAGCATTCCGGTCTGAGATCAATAATTGAGCGGACGTTTGGTGTCTGGAAAGCCAAATGGAGAATTCTTGATAGGAAGCATCCTAAGTACAAGTTGAAGAAATGGATTAAGATTGTGACAGCAACAATGGCTCTCCATAATTTTATCAGAGATTCACAAGAGGAAGACAGAGATTTTGTTCACTGGGAAGTGGTGGAATCCTATGAACAACATGGTGATGAAAACTATGGACATGAACATGTTCCATACGTACCTACTGGTGATAGAGTGATGGAAGCTATGCGAGATTCTATCACTACTGAGATGGCAGAAGGAACTAGACTTCCATATTGAGATGACATGAGATTGAAGATTTCTTTTGAATTTATCTTTTTCATGTTTTAATATTGTGGACATTTTAGTTTGAGAGATCTACATTGTAAAAGTATTTTGGAGTTACATTTAGTATTTAAATTGAGATTTTGTAGTTTTTGTTTGCTATTGAATTATTGATGTTGTTATATTCCTAAATGATATAGATTGTTGTAATTTAAAAAAAAAAATAGATTTCATGAAAATAAATATTTAGAAATGTCAAAAATATTAATTTGTAAACTTTCTAAGTGTATATATATTTTTAATCAATATTTAAAAATACTATGATTAATATTAATATGAGAAAGTTATTAAATCAATACATGGGTAGTTTAGTCATTTTTAAAATCAAATCTATCTGGATGGATATGCAAAATGGAGAAACAAACACATCTCCATCCAGATAAATCATCCAGATGAATCATTTAATATCTTGTTCGTTTCATCATTTGGAGAAGAGATGAATCATCCACATAGATTATTTGAATGGATCATCTGGATGAATATGCAAAATGGAGAAACGAACAGGGCTTAACAAGACTAATTTAATTCTTTGTTCGTGTATCTTTAAAAAATAATAAGAATTGTGTGTGTATATAGAAAGCCTAAATACGTGGACTTTTAAAGAGCTTTTCTGTTTTATCTATATATTTTGTAGTTTAAATATATGTAAGACTAGTAACATTTTCATAAAGTTTTCAATAAAAAATAATACATGTGTACGCTCAAAATGTTTGATCGTTTTGATGTATAAGTACTATTCTAATTAATAATACTCATACTCATCATAGTGTTTATTGTGGGTTTTTACTTTTTACATTCTTAACTTAACATAAGTTTTTTTTTTTTTAATAAATAACTAAGAGATTCTAAATCATACATTTCCTCAGATTCAAGATCAGAGCATGTTATATTATCTTGTTTTAAGCGCTGCTCGAACCGTATCTTTAAACTTTTACCATAAATTTTTACCAATTAAGCTCTTAGGACAAGGACATTGGGAGTCCTTGCCCCTGTCCCTCAATCCAAAAGAAAAAAAAATCAAAAAAAAATTAAAAGGCGGGACGTACGTCCACGGACGACAGTCCTTGCCTTCTTCACGGGCCCCACTGCCATGTGGCGGCCCGCGATTGGTCGTCTAATTTTTTTTTTTTTTAGTTGTAAAAAAGAGAAAAAAAAAAAAAAAATTGGGACCAAATACGTCCTTCCAATGCCCATGGCCTTGCCAATTAGTTCTTAATACTTACATGTTAAACCAATCATTATTAATTCTAACTAAACCAGTCTCAGGTTTCAATCGTATGTACGGATAAACCAATTGAATAAATCAAGAATCATATCTTCTTTTGGCGTACGTCAAATGTTACAATTGCAAATTCTAGTAACCACAATCACACCTACCCCTAAACTACGTTTAAACCACGTTACCTTTTGTACAAACTACAAAGCGGTGAAGGAAAACCCTAGCCGCCACCGTCCCCTTTGAGCTGAGATTTGCTGCCTCTCCGCCGCCTAAGGCTTTCGCCGGTGGTGTGAGAGGGCTCTGCTTTTACTTTTCAGCTTTTGTTTTTGGTTTTTATAGTAGGTTGACTCGATCTCTTCTTCTCCGACCGTGCTGAGGAGTGGTTCACCATGGAGAGAGATCTCGGCTCGCTTCTCCTCCGTGAATCTGGTGGCGAGTTTCGAAGCTGTTTCATCCGGTCTTCTATGCAGCTCAGGGTGACGGATCTGGATAGTTGGGATGCGATCTGCTGCTTCCCCTGTCCCTTCCGCCGGAGATCCTAAATGGTCGGGTTTAAGCGGTTGAGTCGAGTCTTTGAGTCCACCGGTTGTTGGGGAAGGTTACGGGTCTGACGGTGACCGAGATTTGAGGTTATCCTCAAAGCCAGCTCTCTCGAACGCCTCCTCAATTCTCTGGTTCAGTCCGGATTGAGAACGAGTCAACAAGGCAGCTGCGATGTGGCCAATCCAAAAATGCACTGTGAGGTGAGGATATACTAATATGTGCTCCACTTCCTTATCTCAGGCTATTAGTATTCTGGTTCTGCTTGGTTATTTTGGAGAAGTCTCTGGACATGCTAGTTTGTTTCGCGTCTCTTGTCGGTTCAGTCGGATGTGTTATCCGTGTGTGGTTTTTAAGACCGAAATAACGAAATTCAAGGAAACCAAGGTCTTCTATGATGCACCTTTGGGTGGTGAAGCTATTGGGACAATTTTACACTCAGATCATGAGGGCCTAATAGTTTGGGATTGCTCTGTACTTCAGCATAGATGATGGTGTTCTTTGTGTAAGTAGTTGTTTTCGTGTCATAGGTTTAATTTAGGTGGTTTAATAGATGATTTCACTCTGAGTTGTGGAGTGTTTTCTATCTCATTGTGGTTTTAAAATGCAATGGTTGCTCGATCAGGTAGCGTTGGATCCGCTAGTGTTTCAGGGTGATACTAGATCAAACCATTGCATTTGGTCAAATTCTATAGAGGTGAATGTTTTGTACCTCGAATTTGGATGTAATCCTTTGGATAATGAATAGTTGAAGTTGAGCAAAAAAAAAAAAAAAAAAAAAAAAAACTACGTTTAAACCATTTTCCCTCAGCCGACCGTTAAGAAAACAAAACATAAAGAATCCAAGTTTGACCGTTAGATTCAACATATATATCAACTTACCTAAATGCTAAGATGATGATGAAACGATGACGTCAGGTGAGATTTTTTTTTCTTTTTTTTTTTTTGTCATCGGGGTGAGACAAAATATCACATTTTTACCCTATTTGTGTCTCTTTCTCTTTCAGTATCTCTATCTACACCTCTAGACGGACCTATATCTATATATCTCCCTATATATATTCTTATCTCCTGTTTACTTCATGCTCTCACACTTTGTTGCTGCACCTCCGAAAGACCGCTCGTATTGAGGAAACGCCTCTACAGCTCGTATAGTCCAACAAAACCCTAAGTTTCTATTTTTAATTTCTTCGTTATTTTATAAACCCTAAATTTTCTTCCTTTTAAATCCTCTCTCTTATGTGTTCTTATTTAAGGAAATAAATAATGGAATGGCCAACACCGACGAGCAATGTGCAAAATGAGAGAGTTGCTTTCATGCCACCGCCACGGTTGGAGTCTAACTGCTGGCTCCACAGCTTCAGCTATGATCCTTCTGCAGGTATACATATGCACACACACACACACATATATATACCAAAACAATTTCGTTTATTTAGTCATGGTCATATCTTTTTGTCGCGTTGTGATTGTAATGTGTTAAAGGTTCTTTATCCATTTTTACCAAAATGTAGGTCTATATAATGTAAACACACCTACAGATGTGTAAGTGTCGGTTTAATTTCTCGGTTTACATATCCATATCCGTGATTTTGTTTACGTCACAACAAAGTTTGTTGGTTTAACTATAAAAAGGCTTATAAAAACTATGTACGGATATATGTGTAGACTGTGTAGTGTCGGTTTAATTTTACGGTTTACAAACCCATAAACTTTGTTTTCTTCACGACAAATCTAAGAACTATAAAAGTCTTATAAGAACATGTAGATGTGTAAAGTGCTATATATAGTTTAATAAACAAAATTCATGAACATTGCTTTTTGTCACAACAAATCTATATAGAAGAGAATTTAATTAGTACATGCATCCTCTTTTAGGTTCAAATGCATTACCTTGAGTTATCTTCAATTTGGGATTTTTTTTTTTTTTTTTTTTTTTTGTAAACCAATTTGGGATTTTCTGTACGTAACAAACAAGGCAACGCTGCAGTCACATTTTTTTGGTTCATTTAAAATACAAAGTATTTATTTTATATAACCTTTTTCCCCACTTTCATGTGTTCGAAATTCTTGTAAATTATGAAATAGCAAAATTGCAATACACTACCGCATACGACATGAACCTGTCAAGATCATTTAATACAACTAGCTAGATTTTGTCGTTGTCATACAAAACCTATATTTTCTAGACGTCAGTCTAGAAGCCTTTGGGATTGTCTCGCTTCTCTGATGAGATGTGGAATAGATGTTCTTACGTCTTTCTTTATTTTGTGAACGACATCACTTTTTCAAAAACGTCGATATTCGTTTATGTTGTGCGTTTTGTCGCTTCTTATGTTTTTTTCTTTTAACATCTTTTTTCTACTGAATTGTTTTATATATCAGGGAATTCGTATACGCAAACCGGGCCGGTTATCGCTGTACCGGAATCAGAAAAGATGATCAATACGTACCAGTGTGATCCGAGTAACAACAACGAGATGATAAACAAGAAGAAGAAGAGGCTAACGAGTGAACAGTTAGCTTCACTTGAAGTAAGTTTCCAAGAAGATATCAAACTAGATTCAGACAGGAAACTAAAGCTGTCGAAGGAGCTTGGTCTGCATCCACGTCAGACAGCGGTTTGGTTTCAGAACCGCCGTGCGCGCTGGAAGGTGAAGCATCTCGAAGAGTCATACGACTCGCTTAGGCAAGAGTACGATGCTGTTTGGAGAGAGAAGCAGATGCTACACGATGAGGTCTAGGCACTATTCATATGGAGTCTCAATTAACAAAATATAATATTAATTTGCTTGTTTCAAAGAGACCCCTTAAAACAAGTTGATATGTGATGCAGGTGAAGAGGCTGAGAGCTATAATACTAAGAGATCAGGGTTTGATGATGAACAGCAACCAAATCGCCAGAGGAGATCAAGCTAACGGTATTGGTGGATACATTAATCCCATGATGGTTGGCTCTTCTCACGTGCGCTGGCCACCGATATCGCAGCCGCCTAACCCGTGGTAGTTACGTTGTTGCTGATCTTGGTGAGAGAGAGAGAGAGTACTCTTAATTATATAAAGCTCTAGACTTTGTACTTTTAGATTTGAGTAATGTTAAGACTGTGATCAAGCTTTTGCTCATTGTATGATTAATTTCTATCTTAAGTATTGTAACGTTTTTGTGTAACTTAAGAATGTTTTGGACGCCAGCAACATGTCTAGTTTGTTGAATAGCTTCCATGCCAAGAAACTGAAAACTTGTGAGTTTGGAGTAAATAACTTAAAAGAGTATAAAAACAAAACCAACTTGTTATGATG
This sequence comes from Capsella rubella, assembly GCF_000375325.1. Lineage (NCBI taxonomy): Eukaryota > Viridiplantae > Streptophyta > Magnoliopsida > Brassicales > Brassicaceae > Capsella > Capsella rubella. Next base: position 991,035 of record NW_006238918.1, read on the forward strand.
ATCGTAACAACAATAATAGGCAAACATGGGAGCTTTCCGATCAAACAAGTTCTACGACCAGACGTACTACTGTCTCAGATTAAATTGAAATTCAGACGCAAAACGTGAATCCCAAGAATAAATGGATGATAAAAATAATACTTCACAGAGCAATTATAGCTGCAGAGGCAGAGAAGGTTATAATAGAGAGATTTATATACTTGAGATTTAAAAAAAAAAAAAAACCATGCGAATATAATTATTCGTGTATTACAATTACAAAATATTTTTATATTTTTTAAACACTCGAATATTATTTGACATAAACACTCGAATATTATTTGACACGTGAAAAAAACAAATATAATAATTTACAAGAAAAATCCCTTCGTAGTTTTCAGTTATTTCGATATAACAACCACTCGAAAAAAAAAAACCCGACAAAACCCAAAAACCCCAAACTTAGACCTCACGGATCCTCACATTCAATCTCCTTACCCAAATCGAATGAAGAATCATATGAAACACATCAAACCTCTTCGCCGGAGAATTCACTTCAAAGTGTCGCCTTACCTTCAACACTCTCCTGTACATCCTTAGGTACTGTCTAGGCGATATCGACGTCAATATCGTCTTCAAATTAGGTATGTCTTCCACCGAAACGATCACCGAAAACGATTTCCAATTCAATACATCGCTGAACGGAGGAACGTAGCCTGAGTTTATCAGAACGGGGACGCAGCCCGAGTAAAGTGCCTCCACGATCCTCGGGCTCGCAACCTCATAACCGCTGGGACAAATACAGAACTTGCTGTTCCGCATCATGTCCGAATAAGACGTTCCTCTAGGGAGATACTTGTGGACTCTAATGTCATTATCTTTGTCCTCCCAATGATCGAGCAAGACTGGCCTTACTGGTCCGTGTACACCCCCTGCAAAGAAGGCTAGTATTGGACGGCTGGAAGGTGACGGACCACCGACTAATCCTTTTAAGGATCCTGTCCGTAGATTAATCTCGGGTATTGACACATCTTTTCGTGGTTTGAATCTCTCTGACGTGTTGGCATTGCATAAAGCTCGAATAGAATTATGTCCTAGATGTGGATGAGAGAAACTTGCCTCAGGACCCTATATATACAAAAACAAAATCAAGAAATATAACATAACTAGCTAACAGGAAGATACAAGCGTAGCTAGTAGTGGGGAAAATATATTGTTAGCATACCCAGTCATGGCAAGAAAGTATGAAGTGATCGGCTCCAATGCTACGGTTCCAATAAGGGTATTTATCACCCACGAGATTGATGTAATCCCTAACTGTATTTCGGATGGGGCCAAAATCACGAGAGTTGCGTTCATACACATATCTTACCATCTTGACGACACTAAAGGGTAAGTAAAAAGCATGGGCCTTGTCGGGATTATTGGTCCGGAAACGAGTATCGGTTTCCATCTCGTAGATGAAACTTCCTTCCATGGAGTAGATGCTTTTACATGGACCGTCATGGAACAGTGGTGGCTCGCCTTCTTTGTACACATATATCTTGAACTGTTTCTCCATCTCTAAGTAACTCCTAAGCATTTCAATACGGGGTACCCAAAAAGAACGTAAGCACATGCACATAAAGGAAGCGAAATTAGCAAATCTATGCCATTCTCTACATTTGGACCACATGAAAACAATTGGTGCACATGTATATTACGTAATAGGATAAATATGTATAACAAACTCTGAATTTCACATACTCGGCCTCCTATAATTTAAAGTATTAAACCGACTCTGAAAACAACTATTACGAAATCACAGATTAGGATGTTTTCTCTGGTCTATATGTCAATTTTCAAAATATGCCGTCATTGGTTACCTTATTTTGCTAAACCATATAAGATGGGCCAATAATGATATAATACTCTCTTGCTTTTACGGATGTAGCCCCGAAAAGAATTAAGGTATGTGATTCCTTTAGTCTGGTTACGCATATAAGATGTGACACCACAAAAACAAAATGTTCTCGATCAAGACGAATTTATAAATCAGCCTTACTTATACGTAAGAACCAGTACAATTATATTTCAAAAAAAAAAAAAAATCAGCAATTACTACGCAAGTCACTAATTAGAAAACCACTCGAACATAATTAAAATTTAATTGGGACTTCATTGCCACGTTTCGCCATTGTATAAATTAAAGACCAGTTCCAGACCTTAATTATGATTCATAATGCCAAACCCGTTTGACTTAAATTTAATTAACATAAATTCTTAACGAGCCAATAAATTCTTAGTCCCAACCGTTAGACTCTGATTTAATCCAAATAAATTCTTTATTAGTGAGCTCAAATAATTATTTAACTTACCGATGAAAGACCTTAGCGTTCCAATACATAGGACCAAGAGGAACATAGTCCGGGTCGTCCACGGGATCGTCCATCGAAGCGGCTTTAATAGAGGCTCGAGCTTTTTGTAGCTCCAATTCGATCTTCTCTAAATTGCTGAGAACTCTTCTCTTCTTTGGTTCCGATGATGCCGTAGTCGTGACGTTATCATTACTCGCTACAGTAATATTGTTGATCGGATTCAATCGAACGGTCCGATTATAATTACCCTGTTCAACAATAGTTATCCCATATTAATAATTTGAACTACTTTTAAAAAAAAACCAAAATAAATTGACATGTGTTGTTGATTAATTAGTTCATATTTAGACCACCCGACCGTACAAATACCAAGAAAACATTTCTCTATAGGCATTTGCTTTATTGATCTGAGGTTTGCGCATCCTCAATATTAATTAGAGTTTACAGTTGACTAGTATGTATATTAATTATTTTTTTTACAGTTGACTGTAGTTTGACCACGAAATTTAAAACGTAAATGTTATGATGAGTGTTGGTATAAAATTAAATATTTTGAGTTATTAGAAAATAAAACAGCCGAAAAGAAGAAATTAAAATAACATGCAAAGATGAAGAACGAAGAAAGGAATAATTCTTGATATTTTCTGATTTAAGTAATATGTCTCGAACCTGAACAGATTCCACTTTAGTCGATAAAGATGAAGCTGGTAACGACGGGAGTATAATATCTGGTGGCAAAGGAGACGGCGCCGGCGCCGTCGTCGGGGGTGAAGGGAGATGATGAGAAGTGGACGACGACAAAGACGTTAACAAAGATGTTGGATCTTTAGGACCAAGATTTACAAAGACGAAACAGGAAACAAGAATGACAAGAGGAACCATGAAGAGAAAGAGTTTAGTAGAATACGATGAGGAACATGCAGACATGTTTCTACAGTGCTTGCCATGATCATCAACGTCTTCATCTCCCATCCCTCTCTCTCTCTCTCTTTTCTTTTGAGAAGAAACTGATGAAGAGATTAAAGGAGAAATAATCAATTTCAAAAGAGAGAGTTTTTGTTTGTATTCGAAATTGTTTGTTTTGCTTTCGGTTTTAGGAGCAAAGAAGAAAATTAAATAAAAAAGAAGGTGAATGGAAGAATAACATTTGGTAATAAGTGGTTGCTTCCTCTTGCCAAGCGTCATCTTTCGACTCTTCTCTTTTCTTTCACATGCAAACTTTCTTCTTATTTCTCTTTTCACCCCCAAACGTTTTGTTTCTATCAATTTCTACCCTTCCTCGACCAAATCCAAACTCTCGCATTTACAACTAATATTATATAATTACGGACATCATTCACAGAACGGGTTGAAAACATTTACTAATAACTCATTGGAGAATTTTCTAGTTATATATTGATCCTTGTCAAAATCGATGTATTAATTGGAAAATACTTGCGAAATAAAGTAAAGATATGTAGCGTATCTTGATTTTGTTGTTATAGGTTTAGGAATTTATTAACGGTAGCTTTGATTAATGTTAACGGTTATTTGATATTTTTTCCTTTCACCAGGAATGTCACTTTACTATTTTCACATACGAAAGAAAATGTACAAAATATCTCTCATATTTGTTTCAAATATATACTAAAGTTATTCCTTTCTCTAATTAACTAAAGTTAAAATCGAGTTTGTCGTTAGTAAAATTATGTTGGAAATACAAACTATACTTTCTGTAAAACAAAAATATATAAACAAAGGAACCTCTGTTTTAAAAAATACGTGTGTGGGGAGGGGATAGTAAGAATATAAATATATACGATTTGAAAGAATGAAAAAAATGATTTTATATAAACTAGCATTAAAAATATGATTTCATAATAAAAACTGAAAAAACAATTGTGTTATTCTCTACTAAACCTGAAAGAAAATTAATTATTATGATGGAATAAATAATTAATTTGTATATAAATCAAAAAAACTTCTCTCGGTTTCCCTTTTTACCCCAAACTTTTTAATTCCTATCAGTTTCCAGCATATCCTAATTCCTATCAGTTTCCAGCATATCCAAACCCAAAAACGTTTAACAACTTATAAACCTCCGTTTCTTTTTTTTTGATTTGGACAATTACAAACTTATATAAGTGAAACATCACAAAGACTATGGTTTTGGTTGATTCACCACCGATCTCTACAAGAACACTTGCCATTCACAAAATGATGAAAACCGGAAGAATCTCTCAAAACTATCTCTCTCTTTACCACAATTGAAATATACTTGAAGAACTCGTGACAGTCACCACAGAGCATCACGTTCTTCACAACCCGAACCGGCTTCCCCCGAGTATCGCTCGTAAGAATGCCATAAGTCACTGCGAGTTTCGCGCTGTGGTGAAACAAGAAACTCTTCTTCATGAACTCATCAACCTCCTGAAGAACAAACTCTGTGTTTGGTTCGTATCCAGCTTTCAGACATTCCATTATCAGTATCTCCAGTCCGCTGTATATGTCTTTCTCTCGCGGGTGGGATGTGTCACGCGCGTGAAAGGAATGTACTTTGTTCTCGTGGATTATCCAGCTTCTAGAAGGATGTTTCCGGTAACCTCTTTCCCGCATTTCCTCTCTTATCATTTCAGAGCGATGCCAAAGTCCAGCAGCTGAGTAGATGTTGGATTTGAGGATGTACTCAGACGGGGTTTCAGGTTTGGTTGATAGTATTAGCTTTGCTACTCGTTTCGCGACGCTTGTGTTCGAATGGACTCTGCAGCTATCAAGCAGAGCTCTCAAAACAGAGACCTCGGGCTGAAATGGCATCGTGTTTATTGTGTCTTCTGCTTCTTCAAGTAGACCCCAATGACCCAAAACACGGACGAATGCAGTGTAATGTTCAGTCATTGGTTCAATGTCATAAATAGACTTCATGGAGAGAAACAGATCACGGCAGCTACTAAGCTTATTTGACTCTGTATACCGAAATGCAGTAATAACAAGAGTGAGGGTGATCATGTCAGGCTTGATCTCTTCCTCATTCATCTTTAACCATAGAGCCAGTACCTTTTCACCATTTCTTTGAAGGATGTAGCAAGAAATCAAACTGTTCCAAGAAACAACATCATGTTCTTGCATAGTGTTGAAAACCTTTATGGCATCATCTGAGTCACAACATTTCGAGTACATGCTAATCAAAGAATTTCCCAAGCCTACGTCAGAAAAGTACCCACCTTTAAGAGCATGGCAATGGATCTGATAACCCATTTCCCGAAACCCTAATGTCCCACAGACCGCAAGAATCAAAGTCAACGAAATTTCATCTAAAAACAACTTTTCTTCACAGAGAGTGCGATGAAATAGCGATACAGCCTTATCAGGTAAGCCATCCCGAGCGTAACCACCAAGTATTGACGTCGTTGCCTTCGAACTATCGAGGTTAGAAGGCCATTGGTCAAACATCTCCTCAGCATCTGACATCCTTTCACATCTTGTGCACATATCAAGCAATGCAGTCTGGATACAAGGGTTTAAAAGACATCCAAACTTAATACAAAACGCGTGAATTTGCTCGCTTAGTTTCTTCTCTGAAACTAAACCACAAGCGTCGACAGCGCTTGTTAAACTGAAATCCGTCAATTCAACACCTCTCTGCAGCATTTCAGTGAATAATCTCAGTGCCTTTAAGCCATGCCCGTTTCTACAGAACCCAGCCATGAGAGCGTTATATGTAATAGTGTTTTTCTCAGTTATATTCTCGAATATCTCAACAGCGGAATCCACCATTCCAAATGCCATGTAAGCTGTGATCATCTCCGTGGAAGTAACAGCATCTTGCACCATCATCATGTCGTACAAACTCTCTACCTTTTTAATATCCCCAAATTTAGAATAAAACCCAATCAGAGCGTTACTCACACTCAATTCCTGCATCAACCCAATTCTAATAGCACGACCATGGAGTTCTCTGCCTCTCAATAAGTCATCAGAATCAGTGCAAGAGCTCAAAAGCGCTGACAGCGTAAAACAATCAACTCCAAGTCCTTGGACTCTGTTCATCTCATAAAACAAACCGAAAGCTTTATCCGACATTCCCTCTTTCACCAAACTCGAAATCACAGTGTTCCACGAAGTCACATCTCTGTGAGGAATTTCATCAAACAGCTTCAGCACATCATTACACGAAGACCCAGAATCCTTAGCGTACAAACTCATTAACGAATTGCCAACAAAGACAGAATTCAAAAACCCTGATTTAACAATCAATCCATGAATCTGAATCCCAAGCGAGAATCGCGAAACTCTCGCGCAAGCAGTCAAAATTGCTACAAAGGTATACTCGTTGGGCTGGACAATACCTGCTTTTCTCATCCTGAAGAAGACCTTAAGAGCCTCAATTTCAAGGTTCAATTTTGAGAAACCCGAGATCAGAGCTGTGTAAGAAACCACCGTCGGTGAAGTCATAGACATGAAGACGAGAAAAGCCTCTCGAGGGAAGCCAAGTTTGAGATAAGTAGAGATAAGGGCATTTCCAAGACGGGGTTTTTCTACTCTGAGCTTAAGAAACGAAGCGTGAACAGCTCTTGTAACCTCGACGTCGTGGTATTGAGCAGACAAGCGAAGCAGATAGAAAAACCCATCAACAATAGATTCAATCTCTTCCGTTTCTTTCTTCTCAAACGATGAAGATGAGGAGGAAGAAGAAGAACACTCATTGATGTTTACTGGTGAAAGAGACAGAGACGCAGAGAGAGAACAGAGGCGTTCTGGTTTTCGATAGAGCGAGAGAGAGGAATGAAGTTTCGAGCGACGGTTCGGAGGAATTGAAGGTGGGATATGAGGAAGATTCAGGAGGCAGTGATGATTAACGGTGGACATGAATAAGATTAGAGAAGCGCTCGGGCGCTAAATCGCCATGGATGATAAACCTTTTTACTTTGTCCTCTTTTACTTCAGAAGAGAAACCAATTTTTGTAATGGAGAAATTTAATTTAGTCCCTATATTAGTTAATGTATACACATTTCGCCCTAATTTATTGATCTGATAAAATATCTCCATAACTGATTATACAAAAATTAGTAACATTAACTGATTTCGATGTAACTAAAAACGTTACATAAGACAAACGATGGATATGGATAATTTAAAGAAAATATAAAAAGGTAGAAAGGCAAATTTTATGTTAATAATATACCCAGCCATTCATTCAGATATATAATCTAAGATATTTTCATCATATCATTTGGATTCAATGTTACGGAATAAACTTAGGTTCAAGAGATAAGAGGGATTCCTTGGAGGATAAGATTATTTGCGATAACACGATTGGCTGCCTCGGATGGATGAAAGCCATCCCAAAACACGTAACTCGTAGCATTCGAACATGTACCGACCGATCTTGCGTTGCACAGGAACGAAGTTTCCATTGTTCCGGTTCCACAACAAGCCCTTCTTGATTCAAAGAAACCTATATTCAAGTGTAGGTGATTATTTAGCTGTCAAATAAAGTTGCATGTCCACGGTGTGTTATAAAAAAAATCGTACCATTCTCGACAGGGTTCATGACCATGCTTAAGAGAGGGTTATAGATGTCGAGGACGACCAATTTCAGACCGGGAAGCATGTTTGTTAAGGACATAGAAGTGTTGTTGAGTTTGGTATTGAAGGACACCGCGTCCTGGTTTAGTCTTTCAACGCATGCATTGTCCCCGGCTCCACCAAACATCGTTATCGCCGCCGGTAAACATCCCAACGGCGGTAACGTCGTCACTCCTATCCTTCTAGCCCCTAAATTATACAAGTTCTGCCCAAAAAGAAAAATCATGCATATGGGTTCATCATATATCAGAGTAAACTGAGAGATTAAAAAGAAAATGCACGATATGGTGTTGGTTAAGTTACTTGGACAAAGGTGGTATAGAATTTCATGAGACGATCTGAGTATCGATCAGGCGTGAAAATCCGGTTAAGGATCGGATTGATGTAATAGCTTTGAAGAAAATCGCTTGATCCCGTGCTTAGAAGATGAACCGCGCCTGAGAATATCTCGTTTGCTCTTTCTCTTCCCACCATGTTGGTGACTTTGTTTTGGTACTCCTTGTAGTTTTTCAGCTGTTGGTTCAATGTGATTGCGTTCTATAAATTGAGATAAACCACAAAATGTTTAAAGCATTCCCTGGTTAACTAACTTAATAGCCGGATCAAACCGGGTCAAGGATGTTAATTTACGTATAATAGGGCAGTTCCGTCGTGAAAACCGGAAGCACCAGAGGCGAAATTGGCCCCGGTTAACAAATTTGTCCCATTTGCATCTTGGCTAAGGTACGCCACCGGGTAAGAAGTGAAGCCTAAACTCTCAGCTGCTCAAACAACAAAGAACAAAGCCTGAGCAAAAGGAAGTGAAAGATGCATGGTACTACAACGTGAATATATATAGTTTGAACCGGTAAAGTCGGTGGCGAGTTTTCCATTAGAGAAACGGCCGGTGGCATTGTGGGCGAAGAAGTCACGTCCGTAGGGAGGGAAATTGGCCTTGACGAGGGTACCGAGACGGTTGTTGTTACCGGCATCTACAACTGAATCTCCCATTATGATCAAAGCCGGTACAAGAGGCTGACCGGTCCCAACGGTGCCGGCGTAGAATCCGGAAAGAACCAAAAAGCTCATCAACATTGTAAGCATCTTCATTTTCTCTTTGAATGTAGTGAAAAAACTTAAAAGAGAGGGTTGAGTTGAGTGGATAAGTAGTGAATTGTTTCGGGGTTTTAAAGGGACTAGCTAGAGAGAGTAGTGAAGATGCTTGAAAAACAAGGAACATTTTTTAATTTGTTTGAAGCTGCATGCATCAATCTAAATCCTCTTTTGCATATTTATTCACCACTCAAAACTAATTAAATCTCCTTATTTATTTCGGGAACTTATTAATCACTAAAAATAGTGTCTCTGATTTTTGTGTTAGAAAGCATTTCAAAAATCATTAGAAAGATTAGAAAACATAGATATGATACATTTCATAAATCATTTAAATGTGAAAATCCTTATAATTAACCAATCTAGCTTTTTTGTTTTTGTTTTTCGTTTTTTTTGTGTGTGTGTGGGTAAACATCTCGAAAATTAGCATATGATCGATGAATGAAGTCGGTGGTAGTAACGTCGTATTCTAGAAGTAAAAGAAGGTAAACATTAAACACGCAATGCATCCACAAGAAGACATACGTACGTCACCTCTCACATTTTTCACGCAATCACAAGGAACAGAAAGTAGTTGATTAATTATATCTCGTTGTTAAATTAATTATAGTTTTGAGTTTAATTAGTCAAAAAAAGAGATCACATGTTTTAGCATGTGAATGAACCTAACTTCCACTTAACTTTTACTTCCTAAATTCTTTGTTACAAACCTTTTTAGTTATTTTCCTCGACTCTCCTCCTATACGTCATATCATTTTATTTTTTCTAAACCTAAATATGTAACCAATATACCTATAGTCTCTAGTCATCACCTGCAATTGCAAAACTGGTTTTGAATTTTGACCATGTGCATGTTTACAGTAATCTTGCATACAGTTCAATGTCACTCTGTTCCTTCCGTTACAGGATCCAATTGGGTCCGTATGGACTCTTATTGGGCTTTGAATTGGAAGTAACTGTTTGTGCAAGGGGGGAGCAACTACAATAATGATACGAGATTTTTGGGACGATACGAAACAGTTTTCTTTATTAGCTTTTGCGGAAAATCCGAAGTTACAAAGAGAGAAGTCTCGCTGCGGCAGTTAAAGACTATCTGCCGAGCTGAGAACCTAATACGAAACAGAAGTGCAAAATCACGAGAGAGAGAGTCGCGGCGGGAATCTCGGGCTAGGGCGAGTTCGGGCGCGGCACGATTCTCAGTCTGGTGGATAATAACCTCTGGACCCATCCCTGTTCCAAACAGTTGTTTAATGTATTTATAGTGGCGCAGAAACCTAGAAGCTCTTTGTGTCTCCTTGGCGAATGACGATTTTACCCCTGCGAAGGTGCTGGGCCTGTTTTTGGGTGAAAGGCTTCATTAATTGACACATCTTGTTTTATAGGCCTTCTAACTTGGAAGGGGCAAGGCCCATATCCAACAATAGTCCCCCCCCTTTAGTCCGATTTGCGAGAATCCTTTTGAGCTTGACGGGCTGGTTCTGGGCGTAGGCTAGTTGGTCGTAAAACAAGATGGGCAAGTTTGCGGAGACTTTGAATTGCCTTGCTGCATACTTAGAGCTTCAAATCTTCTTGTGATGTCTTGGCGCGTTTCTCGGAGAGAGCGGATCATTCTCGGGATGAATAGTGACTTGGCACGTTTTCCGAGAAGAGCGGATCATTCTCGGGATGAATAGTGACTTGGCACGTTTTCCGAGAAGAGCGGATGATTCTCGGGATGAATAGTGACTTGGCACGTTTTCCGAGAAGAGCGGATCATTCTCGGGATGAATAGTGACTTGGCACGTTTTCCGAGAAGAGCGGATCATTCTCGGGATGAATAGTGACTTGGCACGTTTTCCGAGAAGAGCGGATCATTCTCGGGATGAATAGTGACTTGGCACGCTTCACGAGGCGAGCGGATCATTCTCGGGATGAATAGTGACTTGGCACGTTTTCCGAGAAGATCGGATCATTCTCGGGATGAATAGTGACTTGGCACGCTTCACGAGGCACGGGAGCTAGGTGTATGGTGAAATTTAGGTCATGTGTTTTTACCTCGGTAAACGCGCTGGGTCCCCCACTATATATATGTCCCCTTGCTATTTTTTTTACTCTTTGGCTTCCTCCTCTCGGTAAAAAGGTAAAATCTTTCTCCTCTTTCTCTCTCTCTTCTTCTTTGTTTTAATTTTGATTTGGTTTGGTCGTATGCTCCTTTCTTCGAATCTTCTTTGTTTTGTTGTCATGTGGTCTACGATTTGTGTTTGGCTTGGATTTTCTCTCGGATTTTTCTTCCCACATTGAAGCTTATCAAGCAACAACAATATCTCTCCTCTTCAACTTGTCTTGACTTCGGGGTTCAAAGCGCAAAGAGCCTCGAGCTCCTCCCTCTTGCCTAGTTCGGATTGTCCTCTCCGCTCTAGATCCACGGCGAGCTCGCCGTCCTGAGACCAGCGGAAGCGTGATGATACTGTGGCGAACTTGATCTCGGCGGATCTTGGTGCTTTAACGCCGTGCCGCAGCGGGGTCGTGACGAAGGGTTGACGCGACGCTGCCGAGACGGACTTGCGATGGGGCGAGGTCGGGGCTGCGCCGTGACGAGGCGGGACGGAGACGAGCTTGTTTGGGCGAGGTCGGGGCTGCGCCGTGACGAGGCGGGACGGAGACGAGCTTGTTGGGCGAGGCCGGGGCTGTGCCGTGATGAGGCGGCGTGGTTAATGCCTTGGCCGTGGTAGACCTTTAGTTTGACGACACGGCGCCGAGGTGAGTTTCTTCCGAAACGGGCTGCTTTTGATCTAGATCGGAGTTGAAATGCCGTGTGAGTCCGTCGTGTCGAAGCTATGGCGGTTTTTGGTCGCGGCGACGTGTTGCCGCGGCGAGCTCCTAGCGCCGTAGCGAGGTGTTCCCGTGGCGAGCTCCAAGTGCCGTGGCGAGTTTTCGATGGACCGAGGTTGGAGCCGTGCCGCGGCGGGGCTTCCGGAATGAGGTACCGTCGAAATGAGGCGTCGTCGAGACGGGCTGCGGTGAGTCGCTTCCGAGATGAGAGGTGATTGCATCGTGGCAAAGTGCGACAAAGGGAGACGGTGTCGTGCCGAGCCTTCATTGCCGAGGTGGAATGTTGGTGCCGTTGGAACTGGGCCGCGCCGCCGAGATGGGCCATGACGGGGGTGCGTAAACTTTGTGCCGCGACGGAGCTGCCGTGCCGGAAGATGAGGTGGCCGCGCCCGTTGCTTTGTCTTGGAGAAGTTGTGACGAGATAGAATATATGATCCGGCTGCGGCGGGACTTGGTCAATGATCTTTTAAAATGCCGGGGTCGTTGTGAAGTCTTGGCCGCGGCGATACTTGGCGTGGCGAAATGGCGTCGAAGGGATCGCGATGGGGTCGTGTTACCGAGCCGGAACTTCATCGAGTTCAGTTCGAACCGTCATGCCAATTTCGTCACGTCTCGTCTCTCGCCGCGCCAATGCCGAAATATGACGAATGTGGTGTTGTGTCAAGGTTGTCGTGTTTCCGGACTCGTCTCGTCTCATCTCTCGTAATGTTTGATCGCTCGTTGGTTTTGTGAAAAGTTGGCTTCTGACCGGAATTCGAAACCATGGATTTGGCGGGATACGAAAGTTTTGAGACACTTCTCGACTTCTAGATTTTGATACGGTCCTTGGTTACTTTTGCAAGGTATCGATGTCTCAGTTCGCGGGAAATCATGTCGGTGGAGTCGATCCGTTTGATGGCGTTCCGGACGAGCTACAAAGAGACGACTATCGCCAACTTGAACGTGGATTTGCGGATGATTATGGTGGGACTCACGCCGCCTGGCGTGGCTTCAGTGGTTCCGAAGAGACTCTCGGAGACTTAACGGAGGAGGACGTGCGCAATCTCGATGGATTGCTTCCTTCGTGCAGCAATGGGGGCACACTAGTTCCCGGGGAGCCAAGTACTCGCCGTGGAAAGGTGTTTGAAGATGTTGTCGGTTCGAGTTCGAGAAATCCTCATCGGTCTATAGTTTCGGGTTTGAGAGCTTCCAGTGCGGTCCCCGAAGATGGGAGAGTTGA
>NW_006238918.1:1004158-1005069 GCF_000375325.1 Capsella rubella
GGTATGGCCAATGTTCTCGATCGTCGAGATAAGGGAAAATCTCTCAGCACAGAAAAATCCGTGTTTGACATGTTTGAGGCGTGCGGGATAGAACCGGGGATTGAGATTCTGATCCCAAAATCGCGTCGTCGCCCATGGGATGCTCCGGAGGGGTATATTTGCCTTTACGAAGATTTCTTTTCGGATTGCGGTCTTTGGTTTCCACTCCCGCAGTTTCTTGCGAGTTACTGTGCTCGTCGGGAGATAGCATTTTCTCAACTCACCGTGGCTTCTGTTCGGAACGCGGTGGGTCTCGCAATCCTTGCCGCCGCGGCAGGTGTTGTCGTGGACTTAGATCTTTTTGAAGAGTTTACCAAGTACCTGTTTGGAAAAGAGAATCCGGGCATGTGCTGCGCTAGTTCGAGGCCGGGTTTCAGAATTGTCGATGGTGCTACAAGCAAAGTTCGCAGGTGGCGCAAGTATTACTTTTTTGTGAAAGTAACCGAGCTTTCCGTCGAAGATCTCAGCTTGCCATATGCTAGGACGTGGAACCTAGATCGCGGTAGTTCTTAGTTGGTCCGGAATCGTGTGATCTAGTCTTCCTACGCTTCTCTAACCGGTATTCTTATGTTGATTTTGCAGGAAAGTTTGGGCCGACGGCAGAGGATACCGAAGACTTTCGAGCGAGAGTTGCAGCGGTGAAGGCGAGAAGGACCTTGTGGTGGCCGGATATACTTAATCATTTCAACACTTGTGAGTTTCTTATCTTTGTTTCGTTTCCTTGTATTTCGATTCGTATTTCGTTTCTTACAACGTAACATGTTGCAGGTTCTCAGTCTTGTCTTAGGATGGGTGATTGCGAGATTCCTGATTATGCCGATCAATTCGACGGAGACGGCACGCAGGTCGACGAGCCGCAGATCGAGCTTGGC
>NW_006238918.1:1005914-1006165 GCF_000375325.1 Capsella rubella
CCGTACACGTATCGATAGGATGGGGAAACACATCGTGGGACTTCGTGAGAAGAAGAAGCCTCTATTGATGCTTAGTCAGGTTTCGGGCATGGAGAAGTGCCTTAAGAAGATGGTGATAAATGGTACGCACATTCCTCTGCGGAACTTGGCTCAGGTTGAACAGGACCACGTTCAGTGGCGGGCGACGGTTGACGGGATAGTGGTCCCGGACATTCTCGAGAGCGACCTCGCTCCCTTTCCAGAGTTTATGG
>NW_006238918.1:1006265-1007041 GCF_000375325.1 Capsella rubella
GTTGCTGAAGACGCGGAAGGTCCCCAGGATTGAGGCTCCTATTGTTTTGTTGTAGTTGCTATTTCGGCGTTATGTTTTATATCCGGCCTTTTAGCCGTTTGTGGCTTGTCGGATCGGCGTTTGTATTTGTGATCCTATGTTGGATCTTACGGACCTTGACTCGTGATGTTGTTTCCTTAGTTGAACCTTGATGACGTTAGATTTGCTTCGATGAATGTTGGATTTTTGGAAATTTCCATTGTCTATTCTTGTCGTAGAATTGCTTGTGACGCAACAGGTTATGCAGGGATAACAGGGCGAGAAGACCTTTGGAAGTTTTCGCTTGGTTCCGGGACGTACTTTGCGGGGCGAGACGTCTCTCGGCTTATCCTGTTACGTGCTCCTCGGAACGCTAAGCTGAAGGAGCAGACGAGGCGGACTCGTCGTACTGTTTAGGTGCGGTGCGTGCGACCGGCTTATCCTGTGGGTGCTTTGAGGTCGACAAGAGCGTGCGAGCCGGAGCTCGGCTTATTGGCCCTGCCGCCTGCTAGCTATATTGCGAGACTGGGCTCGGCTTTATCTTTACCGAAGTTAAAGACGTGGATTATTTCACCACTGCATCCATGTGGAACGCGTTTTGTGATCGAACTCCTGGCCTGGGAGACGATGTTTGAGCTTGTCAATCAGTTGAGGCGGACTCACCCGAAAGAGCTCTTTGTTTTTTTTTTTTAGTTATAGCTGTGCTTTGTTAAAAGCTGCCTACGTACCCTTGCGAAGGGATCAAGCCATTCGTAGTT
>NW_006238918.1:1007141-1010041 GCF_000375325.1 Capsella rubella
TTTTTTTTTTTTTTTTTAGCGCGGCAGTGGCGCTTAATAGTAGTAGCGTTTGAGATTGCCGGAGTTCCATGACCGGGGAACGGGCGTGCCATCCATCGTTAGGAGTTCATAAACTCCAGGTCGGACGATTTTGGAGACAAGGTAAGGGCCTTCCCAGTGCGCGCCGAGTTTGCCGGCATTGAGTTCGGCTGTGTTCTCGAAAACCTTCCGGAGGACCAAGTCGCCTTCGTCAAAGTGGCGAGCCTTGACCTTCTTGTTGTAGAATTTCGCCGCGGCCTATTGATAGTTTTGTATACGGAGGAGTGCCTTGTCCCTTTCTTCCTCGAGGCAGTCAAGACTGTCTCGTATCATTGAATTGTTCAGCGCGGGATCGTGTACAAGCATAGAGCGACCGAGCGTCGGTATCCCTACTTCGGCCGGGGCGAGTGCTTCCATGCCATAAGCAAGTGAGAATGGCGTTCTTCCCGTAAACCGTCGAGGTGAGGTTCGGTGGGACCATAGGACGCCGTCGAGCTCGTCAGCCCAAACGCCTTTCTTCTCCTCTAGGCGTTTTTTGATGCCGTCGATGATCGTTTTGTTCGTGGCTTCGGCCTGGCCGTTACCTTGGGGGTACCTTGGCGTGGACTTACTCAGGCGAATTCGCCAACTCGCGCAGAATCCTTCGAATTGTAGCGAGGTGAACTGGGTTCCATTGTCCGTGACGATTTCGTATGGAAGTCCATGGCGGCATATGATGTTTTTCCATACGAAGTTCTGCACCTCCTTTGCTTGAATTCTAGCGTAAGATTCGGCTTCAACCCATTTCGTGAAGTAGTCGGTCATGATGAGGATGTATTTTTTTTGTCGTGAGGCGGGTAACGGACCGACAATGTCCATTGCCCAACGCATGAATGGGTAAGGTTGGGAGGCCGTGCGAAGGAGCTCGGTCGGAGCGTGGATGAGAGGCGCGTGCCTTTGGCATTTTTCGCACTTCGCCACAAATTTGTCGCAGTCCGAATTCATTGTTAGCCAAAAATGACCAGTTTTGCGGATTCGTAAGGCAAGAGCTCGCCCACCGGAGTGATTTCCACCTGCGCCTTCGTGTACTTCTCGCATAATGTCATCGACCTGGTCGGAACCTACGCATGTGAGGATAGCAGACGGAGTGATACGGAAGAGGTCTCCCTTCAACGCGGTGTATTGGGCACTTCGTGTACGCAGACGCCGTGCCTCCCACTTATCCGATGGTATTATGCCGTCTACGATGTAGTTAATTATCTCGGAGCGCCAATCGTTTCGGACTTTGGGATGACCGCTTATGGGGTTGCCGATGTTGGCTTCTGCGCGGGGGGGGGCGGATCATTCGATGAAGCGGGCGGGATGTGCGTTGTTAGATCGTCGTCGTTAAGTGGCGCGGAGACCACGAGAATTTGTCCGGGTGGTAGCGATGCAGCAGTAGCTTCCACATTAATATTGTTCGGAGTTGCTTCAGCGATTGGTTGCGAGGAGCTCGAACCGTTATTCGGAGTGGCAGCTGCGGAGCCAGTCGACGCGGACGCGCCAGGAGAGCAATCCAAAGTCGAATCGACAACCAATGCATTAGTTTTTGCAGAGGTCGGATCTACAACTAAGGCGGCAGGCTTTTCGTTTGTGGGCGCGGTAGCGTTTGAAGTCGGCTCGGCGACTGAAGTCGTGATCGGTTGGGCTAGTGAAATCAGGTCGATGCTAGGATGGTCGATGCTCTCAACGGGTATGACTCGGCGGAGATCCGGATTGGATGTGGACGCGAGCGTTGCGAGTGCGTCGGCTGGCGCGTTGTCACTCCGGGGGATCTTGGTCAAGTCGAACTGCTCGAATAACTTTGAGAGATCTCGGACGACTTTGAGGTATGCATCCATACGATCGTTCTTAGCCTCGTAATCGCCGCTAAATTGGTTTGCAACGAGTTGGGAGTCGCAGTATGCCTGAATTCGTTTAACTCCGATGCCGTGTGCTAGTCGGAGCCCTGCAATCAATGCTTCGTAATCTGATTCATTGTTCGAGGCGGTAAAGGCGAGGCGGAACGATTGTTCTAATATTTCACCCGTTGGCGACTGCAAGTGCACTCCAATCCCCGAACCGTGTTTAGAGGCTGCGCCATCTACGTACAATGTCCATTTCTCGTTTGGCGGGACTCCTTGATCGAGATCTGGCGAGAGCTCAACAAGGAAATCTGCGAGGACTTGTGACTTGGCACATGTTCGATACTTGTATTGGATATCGTACTCCCCGAGTTCGATGGCCCATTTTGCGAGTCTGCCGGACTGGCTTGGACTGTGGAGAATTATTCGGAGTGGTTGATTGGTGAGAACTTCGACAGAGTGGGACTGAAAATACGGCCTGAGCTTACGCGCTGAAATGACAACCGCATATGCAAGTTTCTCCAAAGTGGGATAGCGAAGCTCTGCGCCATCAAGAGTTTTACTGACATAGAAGATTGGGTGCTGCTCGCCGCGATCCTCTTTGACAAGGACACCGCTGACCGCCGAAGTTGATACGGCAATGTAGAGGTACAAAGTCTCTCCTTGGTCAGGTTTTGCGAGCACCGGAGGAGACGAGAGATAGTCTTTGAGCTGTTTGAAAGCTTCCTCGCATTTGTCGTCCCACTCGAACCGTTTATTGCTACGTAGCAGTTGGTAAAACGGGAGGCACTTGTCAGTCGAACGCGATATGAATCGATTTAATGCCGCAATGCGTCCAGTAAGGCGTTGCACTTCGCGAGTGTTTCTTGGGGAGGGGAGGCTGATGATCGCAGAAATCTGTTTGGGATTTGCTTCGATACCTCTTTGGGTGACGAGGTATCCCAGGAATTCTCCCGACTTCACTCCGAAAGTGCACTTAGCAGGATTCAACTTCATGCTATACTTGTTCAGGACTTCGAA
>NW_006238918.1:1010141-1010528 GCF_000375325.1 Capsella rubella
TGTTCGGAGGATTTGGTGGATTTGACGAGCATGTCGTCGATATATACCTCCATCGTTTTGCCGAGCTGACTTGCAAACATTCGATTCACCAAGCGTTGATATGTGGCTCCGGCGTTCTTCAAACCAAATGGCATTACCTTATAACAATATGTTCCTTGTTCAGTGATAAATGCAGTTTTCTCGCGATCGTTCTTGTGCATCAGAATTTGGTTATAACCAGAGAAAGCGTCCATAAACGAGAGGAGTTCGTTCCCGGCAGTTGCTTCGACGAGCTGGTCAATGCGCGGGAGAGGAAAACTATCTTTCGGACAGGCTTTGTTGAGATCGGTGAAATCCACACAAACTCTCCACTTGCCGTTTTTCTTCTTAACAACCACGGGGTTGCTT
>NW_006238918.1:1010628-1010907 GCF_000375325.1 Capsella rubella
GCAGCCAAGGTGTGCCTAAGATGACGTTGTATACGATTGGTTTGTCAACAATAGCAAAGTTAAAGCATTGCATCGTTCCCCCGATGTAGATAGGGAGCATTATCGTGCCTGCCGTCATGACCGTGTCACCGTCAAAGCCAGTAAGAGGCTGCGTGTTATGCTCGGCAAGGCGCAGATCGACTCCCATCCGGATCAATACGTCTTTGAAGATTACGTTGACAGAGCTTCCCGTGTCGATTAGGATCTTTGTGACCACGCTTTCCCCGATTGCCAACTCGA
>NW_006238918.1:1011027-1011324 GCF_000375325.1 Capsella rubella
GTCGGTGGTATGCCCGTATTGAACGAACCGAATCGTTGCATGTCGTTAGACCACCCATTATCATATCTACGCGCTGTCGGCCTGCGTACGCATCGTCGATTGGGGGAAGATCTTGCTTTCGCTTAGGGGGAGGCGGCGGCCGGGCTTCTTCTCGGAGAGCGCGGGGCTCCTCCTCGATCTGTTTGCCGTCGCGCTGGTGCTGTTGTGAATCGTATCCAACATAGGAGTTGTCCCTGTGCGAGAGTGCTTGGCGCCGCTCCCTTTCGATATCGAAATCTCCGTTTTTGAACTTTTCGA
>NW_006238918.1:1011424-1012008 GCF_000375325.1 Capsella rubella
AAACTTATGAAACTCGCAATATCCTCGTTTTGAGGTTGTGCCGGAGTCGCGGTACCACTTGTTCCATGGCTTGTTGCCGTTTACTTTTTGCTCTTGGCCGTTGACGGCAAAAGTGGTAGGCTTACGCGTTTTATCGTTTCGGGCGTACTCTCGATCGTAGTGTTGGCGCGGTTCAACATATTCTTCTGGTGCTTTGGTCTCCGATGCTTTAGACTTTGGGTTTGATGGCTTCGGGAGTCGCTCCGCCCGTGCCGCCTTTTCTTCTTCGACTTCGATGTATCGACTTGCTTTTCGTATGGCGTCGTCGAGCGTCGCGGGCTGTAAGATTATGAGATCTTCGCGAAACTTTGAGCCGAAAAGCAATGCGTTTCGGAGAGCCGCGATGGCCGCGTCGTCGGCTATTGCGATTGTGCTGACAACTTTTTTGAATTTTTCCATAAAATCTCGAAGGGGCTCGTTCTCCTTCTGAGACATGGTCCAGAGGTCGGCGTTTGTTGCGCCTTGCTTCATGAATACCATGTGGTGTTGCAGGAACATTTTTTTCAGGTCGTAATAACTATCGATCGAGTTGCAATCGAGACGGG